>NC_133657.1:111549165-111849165 GCF_009905375.1 Apium graveolens
CTTATGTTTTGATTCACTTAAGTTTTTATTCCGCATTGTGCTAATCAAAACACTTATATTTGTATTCGAGTTTGAACATTTTTATTTTAAGAAAAAGGTTCAAGAATTCCATTCAACACCCCCCTTCTGTAATTCTTGCTTTATTGTTAAGGGACTAACACCACCGTATCATCCCTTGCCTCAAACTCTCCCTTTACCTGGGATACGATCAGCTTCGAGTCTCCACGGACTTTTAAGTTCTTGACTCTAAGTGTTCCCGCTAGGCCGAAGCCAGCTATCAGAGCTTCATATTCTTCCTCATTATTTGTGGTTGTGAAGTCTAACTTTATGGCATACTCAATTAAGAACCCATCAGGGATTTTCTAAAACCAAACCTGCTCCACTTGAATTTGTTTTTGATGCTCCATCAAAATAGAGAACCCAATATTCTTTCTCCTTATCATCCTTTTCTTTGTCCCCCTTATCAACTTCCTTGTCTTGAGGTATGGTATCTTCCTGCCCCCCGACTTCTTGGTTGGGTATGGTACATTCCACCACGAAGTCAGCTAACGCCTAGGCTTTTATTGCCGTTCGTGGCTTATACTTGATGTCAAATTCTCCCAGCTCTATTGCCCACTTGATCAACCTCCCACTAGCTTTGGGACTATGAATGATATTTCTCAGGGGCTGATTTGTTAGCACCTCAATTTGATGAGCCTGAAAGTAAGGACGTAACTTTCTTGAAGCCATTACCAAGGCTAGAGAAAATTTCTCAATAGTTGAATAATTCAACTCAGCACCATGCAGAATTTTGCTGACATAGTATACGGGTTTCTGGATTTTCAGTTCCTCCTTAACCAATACAGCACTCAAGGCACTTTCTGAAACGACTAAGTACAAGTATAAAACCTCATTCAAAACTGGCTTGGCCAACAACGGGGCCTGGGCCATATATTTCTTTAATTCCTCAAACGCCTTCTGGTTTTCCTCACTCCATACAAAGTCCTTAATGTCCTTTAGTGACTTGAAGAACGACAAGCACTTGTCTCCTGACTTGGAGATGAATCGTCTCAGCGCAGCTACCCTTCCCGTGAGCTTCTGAACATCCTTGACATTTTTTGGTGGCTCCATGTCCAGGATTGCCTTTATCTTATCGGGGTTGGCCTCGATCCCTCTCTTGGAGACCATCAACCCCAAAAAAATTTCAGATCATACTCCGAAAGCACACTTTGTAGGATTTAACATCATTTTATGGTACCTCAGGACCTCGAAAGCTTCCCTCAAATGGGTTATATGATCAGTCTTTACTAGACTCTTGACTAACATGTCATCAACATAGACTTCCATAGTCTTGCCAATAAAATCCTTAAAAATTTTATTTACCAACCTTTGATAGGTAGCTCCTGCATTCTTAAGACCAAATGCCATAATAAGATAACAATAAACACCAAAGTCAGTGATGAATGATACCTTTGGAATGTCATCCTTGTGCATCTTGATCTGATTGTATCCACTAAATCCATCCATGAAGCTTAGCATCTCATGCCCAGCAGTGGCATCTATAAAAGTATCAATCCTTGGCAACGGAAATCAGTCATTAGGGCATGCATCATTCAGATCAGTGAAGTCTATACACATCCTCCATTTTCCATTGGCCTTCCGGGGCAAAGTTTCTTTTCTTTTGCTTCACCGTCTTCCGATTTGGGTCCACATTGAAATTGTGGGTAATCAGTTCCGGGTCTATGCCTGGAATATAAGCTGCTGACCATGCAAATACATCACTATTATCTTATAAAAATCTCACCAACTTCCCTCTAAGGGGCTCCTCGAGTGTGGCTCCAATGAAAGTCACCCTCTCAAGATTCTCGGGAGCTAAAGAAATCGAAACCAAGTCTTCCGCTGGCTTTCCTCTTTTCTTATCATTCTCTCGGATATCCATATCTTCAATAGGAAGAACCTGCCCCCCAACTCCGTCTGCCCTCAAAGAGGCTACATAACAGCTTCTAGCCATTTTTTGATCTCCTCTCTCTTCTCCAATCCCATTCTGGGTGGGAAACTTCATAACTGAATGGTAGGAAGAAGGGAATGCCTTGAAGGCATGTATCCCTATTCTCCCCATGATAGCATTATAAGTTGAACTAGCTTTTACCACCACAAAGTCCAACATCTGCGTTGCTTTCCTTGGTTCCTGACCTATGGTGGTTGGCAACTTGATTATCCCTTCCATGGGACACTCTACTCCCGCAAATCCATATATCGGCATGTCGGTTGGGGTCAATTGGGAGTCGTTATATCCCATCCTTAGAAAGGCGTCATGGAGCAAGATATCCACTGAAGCACCATTATCCACAAGGACCCTCTTGACAGGGCTATTTCCTATTATCGGTGTTATGACCAGCAGGTCGTCATGAGGGAATTTCACACCCTTTAGGTCAGAATCATCAAAAGCCAATGTTACTTCTGTCCTGGCCCTCTTCGGGGCTTCTCGAACAATATATGCATAATCTCTCTAGTATATGCTTTTCTAGAGTTCCTGGATAATCCAGCAGCAGTTGGTCCTCCAAAGATTGAGTTTATCACAGGCCCTAGAGGTCGCGACCCTCCAAAAATTGCGTTTATAACCGGTCCTCTAGGCTGGAGATTCCGCCCCTGATCATCTTGGTCCCTCCTACGATCTTCAAAGTTCTTCCTTCCATTGTTATTCCTATCCCCACCTTCTCCAGTGTATTTGTTCAATCTTCCTTTTCGAATGAGGAACTCAATTTCATCTTTCAGATGTCTACATTCATCGGTGTCATGACCAACATCTTTGTGAAATCTGCAACACTTGCTCTTATCTAGCTTGGCAGGATCAGCCTTCAAGGGCTTAGGCCAACGAATATCTCGATCTTTCTCGATCTCCATCAAGATCTGGCTTTTGGGAGCATTCAGCTTAGCGTATTCAGTGAACTTTTGCCTAGGTTCTCCCTTCTTGGGGGCTGAATCAGGGTTTTGCTCGGTTCTAGGATACCTGTCCTTAGTGATATACTCCAGATTAGTTTTCCACTTCTTGCCTCCAGTGGGCTCATTACTCACTACGGTCTTCCCCATGCTCTCTTCCACCTTGATGTACTTCCCTGCCCTATCTTGGAGCTGCAACATGCTTTCAGGGGGGCGTTTAGCTAAGGACATCTTGAAAAACTCATCCCTAGTTCCTTGTTGCAGTGCTATAATGGCTACCTTATCATCAAGGTCTGGGACTTTTAAAGCCTCCTTTGTGAAACGATTCAGGTAGTCTCCCAAGGATTTCTTTGTTCCCTGCACAATGCTCATAATAGATGCTGAACTTTTCTCATGTACTCTCCCGCTGATGAATTGCTTAATAAAAGCCTGACTTAATTCTCTGAACGACCCAATAGAGTTTGGGGGCAAACGACTGTACCACCTCTGAGCCATACCCGAGGGTTTGAGGAAAGGCCCGACACTTAATAACATCATTCACGAGCTGCAACAACAGTGCATTAGAGAATGTCCTAACATGATTAACGGGATCTCCTGTGCCATCATAAGCTTTGATAGTTGGCATCTTGAACTTCCTTGAGATATGGGCATTCATTATTTCTTCAGTGAAGGGCGGAGTAGGATCATCAGGATCTCCAAGGGGAAGAAGATTGCTTGGATCAGCCCTTGCGATAACAGTCCTTCTCTGTACAGGACCATCCAGGTCTATGACAGGAGGAGGATTTCCCCCCCCCCCTAGGAGGTACTGGTGGTCTGGTGGAGTGGTGCGCCTCCAAGTCGCGCCTCAGCCTTTGAATCTCAGCCTCGTGAGCCCTAATCATTTCCTGCACTTCTTGGGGATTCGTCCCTTGGGTGCTCTTAGGACGTTGGCTACCATTAGCCATCGGCTCTTTGCCAGCACATCTCCTTCTTGGGGTTACTTCATCATCCGAAGATTCGGAGTCTCTCTCAGTGTAAGGACCAGAAAATTCCTGATCCTCACGGATAGGAGCCAAACCTCATATGTAGGGGGGAGATCGCCCACGTGCTTCACTCCGTCCAGCATGTCCACTTCGTCCAACCTCGGGGTAAATGGGAATCCCATAAGGGGGGTTAGTAGTCATAACAGTTGAATACTCATACCCAATGGGTCGAGAATTCACAGGTGCATGTAGTTGTTGAACTTGGGGATTCGTACCTTGAGTAGGCGAGGGACTCGTCCCTTGTGGCTGAGGTTCAGTTGCCCCTATCTGGGCTTCTCCTTGTGTGGCTGCATAAGTCGAATGAGGAGGTACCTCCACAGTTGACGAAATCACTTGGGTTGTCCCTGTTGGTGTTCCTCCTTCAAGGGCTCTAACTATTCTCCGTGTTTTCGCCATGGTTGTTGTTGTGCTTTCCCACAGACGGCGCCAAATGTTATGAATTAAAAACTAAGGTATATAACTGTTGTATTTATTACTAAGGAACGTGAGCTTCGAGGCTCGATTTGACTGCTCTTGTGTTTCGTGACTCAATCTGCCTTAACAAGATGCCTACGTACCTTGCTGATTGCCAAGGATCAAGTCAAAAAATGTAGTTCTGATTTGTGGGGTGAGGCCCCTTATATAGATGTTGGTGGTCCTTGAATTGGACTTGGTTTAGGAGACTTGGTAGCCAAGTCTCAGAATTAGAATGGACTTTGGAGTCCTAAATAGTAGGAAACTGATTCCTTATTCTTCTAGGTCCCTTCGAGGCTAATCTGCAAGGATTTATGTCCTTATTGGGACTCTTCTCAATAGCTGATTTTTCCCTTAGTAATTAATTATGAAATTAATTAATATTCAGGGTTTTTGGGCCTTCTTTGTTCCATCAGGCCTAATCTGGTCCATCAGGCCTGAACAATGTGTTAACCTTTTTGGTCTGAATGTCATACATCTTCTTATTAGTCCTAGCAGCCCAAATATAATATTTAAGTTACACAATCAGGATTTATTTATCCCTATCAACTGGAGTCACAGTTGAACTCACAGTTTGCACTGTGGTTTTGACAGAGTGTTGTTCCTCACCAGTTGTGGGAACCTACATTTGAATTGGAGGGGATTTGACTGTGTTACTGTCATTTGAAACAGCCTCAAACCCTTGTGTGTCTTGCACCACACTGTCACTTAAATGTGCTATTCTTTCCTCCTCTATGATAGGATCATTGGAAATTATACTTCTAGCGTCTATCACTAATGTAATTTCTGCTAGGGTTTTGAGGGGAGTTGTTCCTGGAATAGGAACCTCCAATTGAATTGGAGAGGATTTAGATAGCTCCCCCTCAGGAGTACTACCCTCAAACCTTACAGTCTGTGAAGACTGATTTGCACATGAAGGTGCATTTTCAACTATCATGGGGTCTTCAGTAAAAACTTATGAACCCCCCATGTTTGTGATGGTGTCATCAAGGTCTACCCAGCTAGTAGCCTCTCACCATCTGAATTTGGTGTCTGGGTGGTGAGCAAGGTTTCTTGAACCAAGTCACTTGAAAGGGGCAACACTTGAGGATTTGATTAAAGTGTTTCAGTATAGGAAGAAAAAATATTATATATAAGAGTTTGAAGTTTAGGACTGATTGTTGGCAGCTACCCCTGAATGGATGAGGGAGCTTCAAGAGATGTGCTCTCCTTGTGTGTGTCATCCTTATTTCTCCTACCATACACATGAATTTGTTCAAGTGTTGGCTGTGCAAACTCTTTACAAGATGCATTGGGGAGAATGCTCTTTTCAATAGAAACATCTTGTTGAGAGGTTGTCTCTAGAATCTGTTTTGTCCCCATTTATACAACCGTAGAATCTGTTTTGTCCCCATTTGTACAACCGCATCCTTTTGGGAGGATACAGAGGTGGCTTGAGTGGTCAACTCAGTTTTCTTAGCCTTCTTTGTTTTTCTGACCAAAGGTGACTCAAGTTGTACTTGTACCTCACCACTCTCATTCATAACAGTTAAGGTTATCTCTTTTCTCTTTTTTTACTCACTTCACCCTTTTGAGAAGATGAAGTAGTTGGTTTCCTAGCTGCTATTTGGTTTGAAGAAGTGGTCTCAGTTTGGGAAGGGCCCTGTTGGTTTTCCTGTATTTGAACTTCTACAGGTTCAAGGACCATAGCTATACTAGATTGTTCATTTGATCTCATGTCAGGCATTGGGTAAGGGTAAGTCTTAAACGTCTCCATCATATATGGAGTGATTTTCAGACTTACATTTACCTTGTTCTTTATAGTAAGTGAACCAAATATTATCTTGGACACTTGCTTATAAGTGCCTATTTTAGTGCTATCTATACCATTCAACAAGTGTATGTCTGTTACTTTATGATTTAAAGTAGACATAATAAATATAGGAAATAAAATTTCCTTACCTCTAGCAGACTGGGGCATAGTTAGCCTGGTAGCAAGTTCTTCCATGATCAATAGACTAACATTCAAGTGTCTGTTGTGGGCTATTGAGAACACCAACTTCCGCACCACACTTGAGATATTGTTATACCCTGTCTTCCTGCATGTGAAGGCCCTTACCATAGAATCAAACATAAAGGACCATTCCTTCCTTAGGTTTATTCTATGCAAGCTTGCCATATTGATTCTTCCACCATAGTTATGAAGTCCATGAACTCAGCAAGCTCATCTTGTGTTGGCAACTCCACTAGATTTGCAGTTGGAAGACCAGAGCTACATTCACATCTTGCTCATTGAACTCTATTTTTTGGCCTCCAATTGTGCAAGTTATCTTCAAATATACAGAGTTATCATTCATAACAATTCTCACCACAGCCGTTGTCCAAAACTCATGCAGAACATCCAAGTACAGTACTGGGTTAACAATTAAGGCTCCTGCAAGATAGGATTCAGAAAAGAATTTTACAAACCCCTTGAAACTATCAGGGGCTTGGTATGCATCAGTAAAAGCAAAATAATTAGTTCCTTTCTCTGGGATAGTAACTCTAATAATATTGAGTGCCATTGTTATTGAGTGAGAGTGAATGGGTAACAAAAATTTGTGAGAAAGAGTTTGAAATGAAAGAGAAATCGGTTTTGAATTGAAAAAGCTAGGTCACTTAGGGTTCTCGAAGGCATAAGCATATGTATCGAGATGTCTGAGTAGTTATAGTAAAAGCAAATGACTAATCGAGGACTAAAAAATAGACGTTTGGAGTATACTTATCGAGAAGTCATTTTGAAAGGAATTACATATCGAGAAGTCATTTTAATTAACTCTTTTAGAGAACTAAAATTAACTTATCGAAATATCAAATAAATACTCAGTTTGTCCTAAAATGGACTGAATTAATTCTAATTTTTATTTGAATAAATCCAAATAAATTTAGTACGAATTTATCAAGAGCAATTTACCAAAATAATTTATTGAGTTTTAAATTATTTAAGTTCTGAGTTATTTGTAAGTCTAAATGTACTTATAGAGAACTCTGTGAATTAACACTTGTAGAGAACTCTACAATGACTTATCGATAAGTCATAATAAAGCTTATCGAGAAGTCCCTCGAGAAGTCCCTCGAGAAGTCAGAAAATTCACTTATCGAGAACTCACTCAAGAAGTCTTAAAATGACTTGTCAATAAGTCAATTAGACTTATCGAGAACTCAGTTCTCTATATGCTCTTGATTATTTTGATTATTTCTTGTGTTTATTTTACATATTGAAGATGTAAATTAATGTTTTGACGATTTTCTTAGAATTGAAAAATTCCAAGCTATTTTTTTTTGAAAAATAAATATACAGAGATTTCTAAAATATTTAAAATTCATATTTAAGTTAATTTCTAATAAAATCAAATCAATTTTGAATTACTAGAAATTAATCTGCTGCAACACATTAACTGAGTTCTTTCCTTAGGATGAAGAATTTAACATTCCAATTTCACCTACAAGTCTAGTGAAAGTTGCTTCATCCAAAGGTTTAGTAAAAATGTCAGCTCATTTTTTTCTGTTGGAACAAGAATGAAGTCAGTGGTACCATTTTGACCATGTTCTCTAATAAAATGGTATATTACATCAATGTGCTTTGTCCTATAATGATTAACTAGATTAGCCATAATAGACATAGCACTAGTATTGTCACACATAATTGGAATTTTAAGTAACACTAGGCCATGGTCCATTAGCTGATTTCTAATCCAAAGCACTTGAGCACAACAACTTCCACCAGTTATGTATTTTGCTTCAACTGTGGAAGTTGACATAGATTGTTGTTTCTTGCTATGCCAGGATACAAGTCTCTGTCCAAAAAACTGACGGCTTCCACCAGTACTCCTTTTATCCACCCTGCATCCAGCAAAATCTACACCTGTGTATCCAACAGCTTCAAAACCAGTTCCCTTAGGATACCATAATCCCAAGTTTGGAGTCCCCTTCAAATACCTGAAAATTCTTTTAACAGCCACCAAATGTGATTCTTTTGGATTGTCTTGAAATCTTGCACATAGACATGTTGCAAACATGATGTCGGGTCTACTTGCAGTTAATTAAAGCAATGATCCAATCATTCCTCTATAGCTTGAAATATCTACACTTTTGCCCTTTCTATCTTCATCCAACTTTATTGTTGTAGACATAGGTGTAGAAGTAGGTGAACAATCAATCATACCAAACTTCTTCAATAAATCTTTAACATGCTTAGTTTGGCTGATGAAGATCCCATCAATTCTTTGACTGACTTGTAGTCCAAGAAAGTAACTTAATTCCCCCATCATACTTATTTCATATTCACTCTGCATAAGCTTAGAGAATCTTTAGAAAAGCTTTTCATTTGTAGAACCAAAGATAATATCATCCACATAGATCTGAACTAGGATCATATCATTACCATGTTTCTTGTAGAAGAGAGTCTTTTCTATGGTACCTCTAGTAAAACCATGTTTAAGTAGGAATTATGAAAATGTATTATACCAAGCTCTAGGTGCCTGCTTTAGTCCATATAGAGCCTTAAGTAACTTGTACACAATATCTGGAAATTCTGGATCTTCAAAGCCAGGTGGCTGTTGCACATAAACTTCTTCTAACTCACCATTTAGGAAGGCACTCTTGACATCCATTTGATACACCTTGAAATTTAAATGTGCAGCAAATGCTAGAAAAATTCTTATTGCTTCAAGTATTGCAACTGAAGCAAAAGTTTCATCATAATCAACCGTTCTTCCTATGAGTAACCTTTTGCAACCAACCTTGCCTTGTTTCTGGTAACTATACCATTTTCATCCATCTTGTTCCTAAACACCTATTTTGTTCCAATTAAACTTCTTCTTTGGTGCATGAACTAACTCCCAAACTTTGTTTCTTTCAAACTGATTAAGCTATTTTTGCATGGTAGATATCCAATCAGGATCCATTAGAGCTTCTTCAGTTTTCTTAGGCTCTACTTGAGACAGAAAGCATGCATGTAGGCACTCATTAGCAGTTGCACTTCTAGTTTACACCAGCATTTGGATCACCAATTATTGTATTTGGATTGTGACTCCTATCCTATTTTCTGGTGTGAGTTTGTTAACTGGTGCCTTCATCATTTTCTTCATTATTGGTATGACTAGTAGATCCTTCTTCTCTTTCTCCCATGAGTTTGTGCTATCAAATTCAGGTGTTTGAGATGAGCTTCCATTTCCATGATTTTTTTGTTCAATAGACTCTTCATTCATCATCTATTGTGCATTGACTTCAGCTTTTTCATCAGAATCACTGTTAATGTTGAGATTTTCAGATGCAAGGGCTTCAGCTTCATTATCATCAAGGTATCCTAAGCCTGGACACTTGTTATCATCAAAAGTCACATATATGCTCTCCATGATTTTCTTTTGATCAATCACATAGACCTTGTAGACATTTCTCTCCAATGAATATCCCAGAAAAATTGCTTTAAAAACTTTTGAGTCAAATTTTCCCCCATATTCAGAGTTGTATTTTAAAATATAACACATGCTTCCAAACATATGAAGATGCTTTATAATAGGCTTTCTCTTAGACATGATTGAGTAAAGTGATTTGTCATGAAACTTGTTAATGAGATATCTGTTTTGAGTGTAGCATGCAGTATTAATAGCTTCTTCCCAAGAACTAGTTGACAACTTGGCATCTTGCAGCATTCTCCTTACAGCTTCTACTAATATTCTGTTCTTTCTCTCAACTACCCCATTTTGTTAAGGTGTTCTAGCAGCAGAGAATTCTTGAATAATTCCTTTGTTTTTGCAGAATTCACTTAATGTTGCATTTCTGAATTATGTCCCATTATCACTTCTCAATCTTTTTACATAGTTTTGATCTTTAACATATTTTATATCTTCTTTATGTGCTCAATTGTGATGTGTGGAGTTTCATCTTTAGAGTGCATAAATTCTACCCAAGTATATATTGAGAATCATCCACCATCATAAGTGCATATTTGTTTCTTGAAATTGATAAGACATTTACTGGCCCAAACAAGTCCATGTGAATAAGTTGCAATGATACACTTATGAAGTTCACAGTTTTTGACTTGTGACTTGAACTTTTCATTTTTCCTTTCTGACAGGCTTCACAGACTTTATTTTGAGCAAACTCTAATTTTGGCATGTCTCTCACCAACTGTTTCTCGACCAGAGTGTTGATTGCCTTGTAGTTTAGATGTGAGAGTTTTTTATGCCATAACTTGCTTTGCTCCGTGGATGCCTTGGGGTAGAAATAGCAAATTCCATTCTCATTTGTTGAGTCCAAGTCTGTAAAAACAAGCTTCCTTTCCTTGCTCCTTTTAGAGCAACTTCATTGGTTTTCTTGCTGATGAAGATAAATTCTTCTTTGTCAAATAGAACTTTAAAACCTTTGTCTGCAAACTGGATGAAACTGAGAAGATTTACTTCAAGACCAACTACCAATGCTAAGTCATCAATGACAACATTTCCAGAAACAATTTTGTCATATCCCATTGTGAATCCTTTGTTGTTGTCTCCAAAGGTCACCAAAGGGCCAGCCTTCTCCTCAAATTATGATAGCAGGGCCTTATTACTTGTTATATGTCTGGAGCATCCACTGTCTATCATCCATATGACCTTCTTCATTTATCCCTACACATAATGAGTTTAAGTGTGTTTAGCAACCCAAGCTGTGTTCGGTACTTTCTTCTTGTTAACCGATTTAGCAGAAGTAGAATTAGAAGTATTAGAAAGAATAGTATTCATAGATGTTTGTGCATTCTCCCTTGCAGCTGTAGATCCAATACTGACTTCTTTGAGATCTACTCTCAGCTTGTGGCAACTTTTCATTACTCTTAGATTACAGGGAATCTAGTCAAACTTATCGTAAAATGAATAGGGATCATTTGCCTTGGCTTCATTATACTTGTAGGTTCCCGCGACTAGCTTGCTAATCATCTTTTTACAAAGATAAGTTAGGTGATTCACAGAGCCACACTTTTCACATTTCTTTCTTGGAGCATTTGCAACATAAGCAAAATTGTTGCTTTTGTTTATCCCAATCTTCCCATTTCTATTATTCTTCTTCTTTCTTGCATCTTCCATTTTTGTTTCCTTGACAGGTGTCTTGAGATCTTGGTTATCCATGAACCTCATTTTAACTTCACTAACAGGAGAGCTTTCTTCATTTATCTTTGCAGCATCTTCATCTGCTAGCTCATGTTTGATGATTAACTCATTCTCACTAAAGTTAAATTCGTCGGCCTTGAATATAGGTGACTTAATTTTTCTCAGTATTACTGGGACATCTTCACTAGAAATGTTCTTGTCTTTGTCATCTGCAACTTTCTTTTTGCTGTTCAAGGCCTCATAATCAAATCAAATAGCTATATTAGCACATGGTTTATTTTTCTCATAATACAGTCCAACCAACTCAGATGCATTCTTGAAGGACTTCAATTTAACTTCATTCTTCTCTAGCTTATCCCTTAACACTGCTTCAATCTCATTTGCACACTTGAGCTTGTTTTTCAAGTATGCATTTTCTTGTTTCACAGCTTCAAGCTCTACCATCAACAATTCAGTTTCTTGTTTCTCATTTTCAAGCTTTTCATTTATCTTTGTCAGTCTGTTAACCTCTTCATTAGCAGCAACCATACTTGTATGAATGTGAAACATTTCTGTGATCATCTTTTCAACAGTTTCCTTATATTGATTCATTTTATAAATCAATAGTGGTAAGAGTTGGTACCTGTGTTTTTGATGAGGATGACTCTCTTGCTCCAAGGCCAAAAATACATAATTTCCAACTTCCTCATCTTCATCATTGTCAAAATCATCCCAACTCTTTCCCTCTGCAATATAGGCTTTCCTTTGCTGCTTTTTCAGAAGAGCTTCATACTTTGCTTCCAGTTCAAGATAAGTTTTATCTTTCTTTGATTTCTTTGGTTTCCTGCATTATGTAGCAAAATGGCCTAGCTCATCACAATTTTAGCACCTTATCTTTGATATGTTAATAGATCCAGTTTTGTAGCCATTTTTGCTATCAGATGTATACTTCCCTTTTCCTTTCCAGATGTTGTCTTCGTTGAATGATTGTCCTTTTCCCTTGAAGAATCTGGGCTTCTTTACTCTAATGTTAGAGAACTTTCTTGCCAGATAGACCATTGATTGATCTAGCTCATCAAGTTCATCCAGGGTGTAGAACTCATCTTCTTCCAATTCCAGTATGACTTGTTCCTGTGATTCATTGTTTCTTTGCTCACTAGTTGTGACACTTGGAGTCTAGAATCTTGGCTCATCATTAGAGGTCTGGCTTTCATTAACAATAAGAGCACTTGAACCATCTACAACATGCCCTTTATCAACTCTTAATGATTTCCTTTGAATCATTTCGAATTTTATATGTTTTTAAGATTCCATATAAAACTTCCAGAGTTAATCTGCTCAAGTCTCTCCCTTCTCTGATTACTGAAATTTTCTGTTCCAAATGGTCAGGGAGTGTGAGCAAAAACTTCAAGTTCACTTCTTCAGCTTCGTAAAATTTATCATGTCGCTGCAAGTTAATCAACTTGTTAAACCTTTTATACACATCAGTAATGCTTTCCTTTGGCTTAGCCATGAAACTCTCATACTGTGAAATCAGTATCCTTCTTTGATTTGAACTAACTTCCTCAGTTCCTTTTCAAAGTATCTCTATCTTTTCCCAGATCTGCTGAGCAGTGTCATGGTTGACAACGTTATTGTATATTACATTGTCAATTGACTCTATTAAGATCAGCTGCAAGCCACTATCTAGAGAAACTTTTTCTTTCTCAGGCTCAGTGTATTCTGAAGGATCTTTAGGAGCATAATAAGCTGGAATGACCATGTCTCCATCTGTAAATTTCTCAACTCTTACCATAGGAGTGAAGGGCCCATTATTGAGAATCTGAATGTATAGTGGATTGGCCATTCTGACAAACAACAACATTTTCTTCTTCCATAGAGTACAGTTAGTCTTATCAAAAATAGGGATTTTGATGCTACTGATTTTCTGTGTATTCATTCTTCAAGATCTTGAATCTGTTTACTTTCAGATTTTACTCTGATACAACTTGTTAGGTAATGAATTACACACAGAGGGGGGGTGAATGTGTTTTAGTGTTTTTTTGCTTTTCTTGATTTGTTTATGGTGGTGAACAAAGTAAATTAAATCTTGTAGTGAAATGTGTTAATACTAAAATTAAACATATACCAATAGTGAACACAGATCTTTCAAAATTCACTTAATTTTATATTAAAATTAAGAATGTCTTGCTACAAAATTTCTAGGCTCTCTGTTAATAAAGAGCTTAGCTTCTTTCTTGAGAGAATACAAAATTTCTGATCTAAATTGTTGCATCTAACAAAGCATCCAGTGTTTACTTTATAGAACAGTAAACACTAGTTATTACACAGCATGCAACAATATGTATTAAACCCAATTTTTGGATAACCAAATCTTTCCATTTCCGGCTTTGTGTATCTTTGTTAATCTTGCATGCCTGTGACTTTACTTTTCCAGTTAATCTTGGCCTTCGATCTTGTACTCTTCAAGCTGCTTTTGTAGACTTGTCAATCCATCTGATTAGCTTGTTTGTTGCTTGATAATCTTAGATATTGCACTGGTCTGCACTTTGTACTTTGAGTTTTACCTCGAGATCTCCAGTTTTGTATATAGAGAACTTGACATATCGATAAGTATATTGGCTTATCAAGATTTCTAATCACTCTACAGATGTTTTAACTTATCGAAGTCTCTAAGTTCTCTATAAGAGAATTTGGCTTGTCGAGATCTCTCATCTTCATGTCTTCACTTTGGCTTATCGATAACTCTGAGTTCTCTAATGACAAGTTGGCTTATCGATAACTCTGAGTTCTCTAGTGATAAATAGACGTATCAATATCTCAAAGTTCTTTAGTGAAGAAATGACTTGTCGATATCTCCAATCTTCATTTCTTCAATTTGGCTTGTCGATATCTCTGAGTTCTCTAATAGCTTTTCCTAACTTATCGATAAGTCATTCTGGAGTTCTCGAATGACTTCTCTATAACACTTAATCTGTGAATTGTAGAGATCTTGACTTAGACTATTTTTCCCAAAACAGATTTATTCAACTCCAAGCTTCTTCACAATTCTTCTGAGGTATGATCTTCTTGATCTTCTTCGAGATAGAATTCTTAGGCTTGATACTGTTTACAGAAAAAGACGCCAGGCCGCCCTTAAACATTTTTACAGCCTTAAATGTTACAATACACAATGCAAACATAGATTACCACACAACTTACTTAGGGTTAACAATTTGATTTAGTCTTGTTATTGTACAGGCATGTCTTACACAACAGTACAATATCATCGTTCCTCACTCAATAGCATGGCTATACTACCTGAGCTCTCACATAGTTCTCAACAACTCCATTGGTAGACTTAAGAGCAGTTTTCTTCATCCCAACCATATTTGCAAGATGAAATGACATGGGTGAATAGCAAGAAGTGAGCCAAATGCTCAGCAAGTCCATAAAGGAACAGGATAACAACATCTCAATTCACGATTTCAAGGTAAATAGAAAGCATCAATTATAAAATGACACTAACTTAGCCTTTCCTTTTCTACATCTCACGTACTTGCCATTTAAATCTACACGAATAAATGACACTACTTCAGTATCTTTTATAATCATCTCGACGTTCACCCTGAACATCTAACACTAGTCTACCCTTTCGATACTTTTATACTTAACCAACATAAATAATCACATAGCACAACTCATATCATATAAGATAATACCACATTGTTTATATATACTTATATATACTAACATGTATGCGTAAACAAGTCCCTACACATTCGATGACTCAAATCATTTCCTAACACACAGGCCACGTAGTTTATACATATCAATTATGCGACTCATTCACGATCAACTAACTATACATTTAACCACCATTCTAATTACTTATACAAGTTCCACTTAGAAATTAAAAAAAAATGAACTTCAATTTGAATATCCTCTTAATTCAAATTAAACTATCAAACAAATCAATTCCACAATCATCTTGATCAATCAAGCATGTATAATTATTTAAATCGACTTAAATAATTTCAAAAACTCAAAACTTTCTACCGCGTACACTTTACTAAAACATTTTTAGTAAATAGAAAAATAATCAACTTAACACAAAATGTTTCAGGCTTTCTTATGAATATAATCCCAAACTGACGTAAAAATTTGGTTTCAAAATTAGTTTATTTAGACCAAAAATGAACTGATGAAATTATAAACAGAACACAGAAATTTCTGCTATGCGCAGACTTGAGTAAAATATGCATAACGTTTAACTCGTTAAATCAAATGACACAAAGTTTTCGTGTGCCTAAACTAGATTCCAAGTTGCACATAATCATAGAAGACTTCGAACGCAAACAAAATACATAACATGACCAAAACAAAACTACTCGTAGTTACTTTTATTAATACCGAATGGAATTCTAACTTAATTCCAACCATAACTCAAGAAAATCACCTATTCCTTAACATAAACTTACACATATAAAATTATCATTTAACTCGAGTTTAGTTTGATATTATCATCTATAATTTAATCAATTTTCAAATTAAACCTTTAAAATTCGAATCAAAATTTACACAAATAAAGCCAAACTTCGACCACACATAACTCATTCGTTTTAAATCCGATTGACATGATACAAGAGCCTATTCCATCTATTTTTTGCAAGAAATCCAAATATGTAATTATTTTTAAGATCAGAATTTAATTGAGCCCTGAATGAATTGATTAAAAGCAGTAGTTAAAAAAAATATAGAGACACATCCACTTATTACTATGATCATCTACTTGACCCACAAATAATGACATGCAAATATCTATATCAACATGCATCAATGGTTAACCACATGCAATTCAAATTATCAATATGCATCAAGAAATAATGGCATAAAAACACACACAAGTCTAAAACAAGTCTTATAGCATAAAATCAAGCATCAACATCATTTAAACTCATACCACAAAACTAGCATTAAATACGTGCATACACACCGAATTTTAAGAAACTCAAAGAATAAAAAATGAATTTTTAGAATATTTATAATATCATTCCAGAGATATAAAAATAAGAATATTGATTTTATCATGTACCAATAATGTTTTAAAAATATTTAAAAATCATTAAAACTAGAATTTTCACATAACAATTCATTCTTAATAAATCAAACAGTTTCACTTACACAACAAACACGTACATGACATATAAACATATAATTTTACATTTAGAAAACATTCTTCACTCAAAAAGTACTATTCAATTAATTTCTCTTTTATTTAATCATTTAACAATTTTTCATTTTTACGATATAATCATAAAACACATATTGACAAAATTTTGATTCACATAACAATCACACTATATCGTAACTCACTTAGTGACTCGTCAAATTGGAATAAAATATATTTAAATATTATTCCCTAGTTCACAAAATTTCACATAAATCACACAATCCATAAAAATACTAATAATATAATACGCAAATTTCCCGGATGTTACATCCCCCTTAAAAGGATTCTGTCCTCAGAATCAAACTTAATTACACGTATAAGGATGCTTGCTAAGAATTTTACTTTCAAGTTCTCACGTTGATGTTTCGCCTCTGAAATTTCTCTGTCAATCTCATCATCCCATACACTTGTCCTTTACACTATTTCTTACTGGTCTTAGTATTTCTACCGGTTGTTCTACTCATACTTTCATATAATATGTAGGCTAATTATCTAAGGATTCACATTTCCTTACATGGTTCACAATTGAAGCTATACCACTTAAGAGAACAACACATGATACTATGAATACGGTGTTGTCGTGGATGCAATAATAGCCTAAGTCATTTCTAAGTGCTCCAAAGTCTCGATCAATTTCTAATGTACTAAAACCTCGTATAATGGTACGATTACACCTCTCATGTATTTCTTTTGAAGATAAGAGAGATAAAATATATAAGATCAGATTTTGCACAAGGTCTCGATTCGAAAATTTTTGAGGAAAGGAATAGTTGTAGAGCAACGCAAGAATATTGCTAAATCAGCTTTAAAAGAAAAATGGATAGAAATTGATATGCTGAGAACAACAATATTGGTACTTAAGATGGCCAGTAGTACTATATAGTTCACAACACATAATTAGGTGGCATCCCACGGATCCTTTTGTCACACAAACAAGTAGTCACATCATATAGATCGTTCATCTCATTCGAATGATAGAAATTTTTAGGAAATAATGGTGTAAAAAGAGAGAGAGTTAGTAGTATAAAATAGATTCATACTACTTTGGAAATCAATAGAACTATCACTTCTCATAGACTTCTCTACTCATTTTCACATAACATTCACATGTTTATCGTTTCACGTCTCGAAAGCGAATATTATATCCATATCAATATAATATTTTCCATCAGATACAACATCTTTGTATAAATCATAAATATTTACCAAGACAAAAATTTTGATCTTTATACCTATTTCACTTTATTCACACTCTAATATTCTTAATCATTCTTTTCTCACAATACACTTATAGATCATGATATATCTAAGTTCATTCGAGGATTATAGTGTTTTTCTATCATGTAAAGCTCCATTAAAGTGACATACTCATATCTACTTACTAACACCAATCTTCTACTAACGAGGAATGTTCGTTCCCGATTGTTTTCAAACCGAAGCGCCAATTTTTCTCATGTCTTTCACTAACTAAATCATTCTACTTCTTGCGCACGGTAACGATAATTCATATGCATCTTGGTGCCTAAGCACTTCTAAGACTTATTTCAATCTCTTGAGTTAAATCTGGGATCTTGATTAGATACAACCGATGTTGAAATCTGGTGACGCGATTCCATCTTGTTCAAATACAAATGAACCAATTGGTCATGTAAGAACCCTTCATTAGTCGAAATAAAATTACCGACGGGGTTAATCTATCTCTTGTTACTCAACTACATGCTGATTAGCTCTTGTTCTGGGAAAATATACCATGTAATCCATTATGAACTGTTTCTATTTTCATTACAAAAATGCCTTTAAGAAAATTATTTGATCAAAGATAGTCTAGGAGTTCTAGTTTCGCAAACTCTGAAAAAAGGTAACTTGACTCGATTAAAACTAATTTATATTTAAATAACTATCAATCAATAAAATAAATCAATTAATTCAACTTAATTGATCAATTTCTTCAATTAAATAATTAAGTAACTTACATCTGAGTTAATCAAACTAAGTTGGGTTTTTAAGAAAAATATTTCTAAACATGTGATATTAATAAATCCAATTTTTGAACTGGGAACAGTATATTACATAATACTAAGAAGGCTTGCTTATTTATTTTAGAAAACTTGGTATTTAAAAAAAATTGGGCAGCACCTCCTTCATATTATCGCTTACCAATCGGCGCAAAACCGACGCAACTAATCCAATTTAATCAGGGCATGTATCACATATATGTTCGAAACCATACACGCTAATAAATCAAATCTTAACACTCAATTATTAGTTCATTGAGAAGTTTGGTCGTAGTTCAACTCAAAAGTTGTGTACACTACACCCCATTCTTCGATACAGCAATCTTAGGAGTCCAAATGCGAGAAGAAAAATCTTAGCGAAACTTTATCATCTTTTTAAATCATTATCTCATCTCTTTAACTTTCCCTTTCACGTACCATTTCTTGTTCTGGACATCTTTCAATTTTCTTTTTAACAATTTTGGATAAAATCTCTATCGATCATGAATCTGTTGATTCTGGCGCACGTATCTTTATCTCCACTTTTCACATTCCTTTTTTTTCGATGGTGTAGTCATAGTACTCAATCTGTTTATTCCATGATATCTTGTACTAAGCTCTTTCTGGGAGGAACTAATACTTCACGTTTTCATACTTTAAATGCAAATATCGATGTCGTTCATTCTAAATCGTAAGTTAGGTACTCTTGCTCATGAAGTTTCAATCATCTGGAATTATACGCGATGATTTTATCATGTTGTATCAATGTACCTTTTGAAGTCCTTGTGAGAGACTCCTTGGAATTTACAACATTACCTTTGTCATCTGGTAAGACTGAATATTAGTTCATTTACTAACCTTTCTTTCAACTCTCAAAATTTTCCTTGTGCTTATTGTTCTACTCTGACTTCCTCATCTTTTCCTATTAGCTTCGCCAGCGGTATACACGTCATTAAAACATCTTGAAAAAATGATCTATAATAATCAGCTGATCCCATAAGTCTTTGACTTCCATTAATATCTTTGAATTTTCACAGTTCATTATCGCTTCAATATTCGTATAATCTACCTTGATTCCTTCACCACCGACCACATGCTTAAGAAATTGTATTCTTTGAACCGAAACTCAGACTTTGAGAAATTTGCATATTACTTCTCCTTTGTTAGGATATCGAAAGTTATCCTTTAGCACTCTTCCTCTTTGGCATGGAGTTTAGTAAGATATCATTAATGAAAGCAGTTGGGAACTATCCGGGTATTTCTTGATAACCTTATTCATAAGACTCACGAAAATTGCAGGCTTACTCGTCATTCCCACAGACATAACCCAAAATTTATAGTGTCTACACGTGTGCAAACACCATTTTGAAATATCTTTTATCTTGACCTTTAGATGATGGTAGGTTAATTTTGGAGAAACGTGGTACCCTTATTAAATGATCAAACAGGTCATTAATCCTTGGTGATAGATAATTCTATTTATCATTAACTTATAGGGCTCTCTATGATCAATGTAAACTATCGTACTTCCATCTTTTTTCTTCACAACAACATTGGTGGTCCCCTAAGAATACCCTCGGCTTTGTTAATTCCTTGTCCAGTAGTCCTTGCAACTAAATTGCTAATACTTTTATTTCCATGGGTTCCATTTGGTACGATGCCCTTGAAATTAGATCCATATAAGGTGTCAAGTAATAGCAAACTCAACTTCTTTATCTGGAGGTAGTCCAGGTATTTAGCGGGGAAAACACCTGAAAACTCGTTAATTACTAGGATCTCTTTAGTATGTTATGATCACGACTATCCATTAAGAGGTTAATAAGAAAACACTTGATTTGTATTTTGAAAACAATTTTATAAGAATGGTCAAAGATTTCATGTCTAATATTGACCCAAGATATGTAAAAGCATTCGGAGAAAATCCTAGTATTTTTGTTCAAAATCACTTAAAAAAAAGGTAGGTATAAAGGTTATAAGGGTACTTATAACATTTATAGAACAATTTAACGATGAATCAGGGTTTTAGGCTATTATGGAAATCAAATTGCAGAATTAAAAAAATAGGGTTTGAAACAGTAATCAGGGTTCATTGATAGCAAAGAAGGATAGTCATGATAGTCGTTTGCCTGGGAAACACTTTCCAACTCTTCACACTTTGCTCACTTTTTCTTTTCCCTTCTTTAATAAGATCTCTTATTCTCCATTGTTTATCATTGCTTATTAAATGTTTGACTACAGGATGTCCGCGGCATAAGAAGTTAACTTGGTCTCTTGTTACTTCTTCTAGCTAGTATCCTTCTTCTTAGAAATGACTCTTACTGATTCGATAGAATTTGACTCTTAGTTTTCACGCTTATATTCCTTGTTTTCGATTTCAAAGCTTAAATTTCCTCCGTTATGTGGGTATCATGGAAGGCACTTTTCCCAAGAATAATCTTGTGAACTTCCCTTAAGCAACTGTCATATCTATATTCAATAATGGTTAGTTTCCCTTCAACAACTTCTATTCCCTGACATTCTTCTTGCTTAACCAACATATCAGCTTAAAACTTCATCTTGAACGGTATTCGCTATTACTGCTTTAGCTGCTGCTATGGTGTTGGGTTGGCGGTTTACTGTTGAAGGAGGGCTAAAAATTATATGATAACTGGGTATATGGGTCAGTGTTTCTTTTAGGAGGCATGGTTCTTATGATATGCAAGCAATTTATCTAGTAATCAGCTAAACTTGGTTTAGAATCAATTTATACGTACTAATGTGTTAAAAGAAAACTTTTTAATCAAATAAAACACTTATTTGTTTTTGAAATTTTCATTAGTACATCGACGCGACACTTTACTAAATAATTTGCTTGCAATATCACTGGTTTAGAACAAGGCAATTGGAATAAACGGATAGATCTAGGTAAAAATAGTAACTAGGTATATATATCTGTTTTAATCAGGTCGAGATTTAATTTTTGGAAAAGAACGGTATTCGTGTTGTCTAATACAAACATATAATCACTTTTAATGTGAGAACAAGGGGTGCATTAAAAAAAATCCATTCAACAGTAGCAGTTCCACATGAACCCGTACTTGATGATCATTCATACCATCTTTGACTGCAACTCGCCTCCGTAAATAGACGTTAAAATTTGAAGAAAACTAGGTACATATGACCTTCTTGTTCACAGTACACCGGGCCAAATTGGATAATCTTGTTATTTACCTATGCATCAAAGCTTAATTCAACTCTACTCAGAGGAAAAACTACGTGACGAAAATCAGTGGCACAACTCAATCATCTCTTCAGTAGCCAATTCCTTTACCGCATGGATCCTCTTTCGTATTTAGATCCAAATTAGTTGCCCTAGTTACTGGTCCTATGATCGTTATGTCAATTAACTTTATCAACTTCAGAATCCTCTTATACGGAATAATCCAAGGAATCATACAAAGATCCATCTGTTTCTCTTTTGCCAAATTCTGCAGAAGGCTCATCTTAAACCAATTCCATGTATCAAAAGTTTTGGGGTGGTACGGTTAATCTTTGGCGGCTATAGACTCATCCATCATAGTGTCTGAAAATTAATGATACCATTGTATGCAGTATGCGCGATCTGATAAGGTTACCTTAAGTCTAACGCCATCATAACTTAAAAATCAAGACTATATCCGATAATCTCATATCAAACTCTATGTGATTTTTAGGAATACTTAGTAGGTTAATGTAGGTTGGTTTGATAATACCAAGCTGTTGATTATCCGTATACGTCTCATCTAGTCGCTCCATCAGCCGGACATATTTGCCTTGAAGCCTATCAAACTCAAGCCTCAAATCATCATACACGGAGAAAGCAATGGTATCATATGGTATGGAAATCGAGAACGAATGCTCTCGTTACTATCAAATTATATATATATAAGAGATTATTAGCGTCTGAATCGAATATATAACTAAACTCTTGAATATTATACTACATATTTATATATATCATATAACCTATTTGGGTTGTCCAGGGACTCTAAACCTGGCTCTGATACCAAGTTGTCACACCCCGAACATTATAAAAAAAACTAACAACTTATATATAAATATTACAACTGAGTGCGATTACATAAATATCCAAGATCACTTTGTTTAAAGTTTGAACAGCTCATCACCAACTACTATTACAATAGTACAATATCATCGTTCCTCACTCAATAGCATGGCTATACTACCTGTGCTCTCACATAGTTCTCAACAACTCCATTGGTAGAATTACGAGCAGTTTGCTTCATCCTAACCATATTTTCTAGCTGAAATGACATGGGTGAATAGCAAGAAGTGAACCAAATTCTCAGTAAGTCCATAAAGGGACAGGATAACAATATCTCAATTCATGATTTAAAGGTAAATAGAAGTCATCAATTATAAAACATTTGAAATCAATTCTCCATTAAAAAATCATTTTATGACGCTACAGATTACAGCCAGTGATCAGCCGCGAAGTAATCCCGAACCTCGCTGGGTTCAAAGCAATTTGTGTGGGAACCATAGGCATATTTTAAGCCTAATATAACAAATGTGGAAAGGACATGCGTCTTAGTCCAAATCCACTAATATTAAGAAAATATTTTTCATTAATCAATTTTCATTTAAAAGTTGATGCCATGAATCATCTTTTAAAAACAAGTATTTAGAGAAATCAATTCTCAAGGTATTCTTAGATCATAACATATAGAATGAAATTTATGGGATTTTGTGACGACTGAGAATTTTGCGACGTAATTAAGTCAATAAAGTATGCTTTATGTGATGTGATTATAATTATGTGACTAAGTGCTGATTAATTGTCTTTTCTGTATAATAGAATATAGGAGCGTAAATAAAAACGTTCCAATTTAAAGAGTCAGCTTAGGAGTTAAGCTGTGTCGTCGGGCTATCAGGTAGAACGGAACCCGTCCTAATAAGGAGTTAAAGAATATAAAATGTGAATTATGTGTGATTGAATGAAATGAATGTTTAAATAAAGTATTTCGTCCTAAGTGACGTATTAATTGGTAAAGATAATGAGAAGCGTAATCGAAACGCTGAGTGTCGGGCCGTCAGGCTGAACGTGACCCGGTACGCGTAGAAATGGATAAAGATTAAAAAAAGATAAATTCTATGATAAGACCTGAGTCGTTATGTGATTATATATGTGAGATTGTTGTCTGTGTACATGACTATGTGTTCTGTGACATTTTTATGAATTTTTAAGGGATTATGTGATTTAAATAAAGGTTTAATTAACCTTCGCACATTTTTATAAAATCATCCGAGTAAGATAAAAACATGGGATTTGTTTTGTTATCTTCATAGTGGTCCTAGAGACTTTTTAAAAAAATGATGAGTGGATTTATTTGGTGGTCTTTGCATTTTTAAATTGATTTTATGTGGAAAAATGTTATTATTAAGGCGAGATTGCGAAATTCATATAAAATCAACCGTACGCTCAAAATCTTATTATGAGTAATTGTTGGAAAGCTAATTTCGAGGCCTACGTATTAAAATTGTCATTTTCAATAATTCTCGACTTCCCGAGAGAAATATATTTTATATTTAATTCCTGTTACATTTGAGTAAAAAGGAAGGAACTAATAAGAATAAAAAGGGGAATTAGTAATGTACTAAAATGCCCTTGATTTTGATTGAGTATAAAACTCATTCTCTTCCCCCTTTTCTTTCTTTTTCCCGAGCACATCAATCTCTCTTCTCTCTTTCTTTCTCACACACTCTCTCTCTCTCTCGGCTACTCTCTCTCTCTCGGCTACTCTCTCTCTCTCTCTCTCTCTCTCTCTCTCTCTCTCTCGGCTACTCTCTCTCTCTCTCTCTCTCTCTCTCTCTCTCTCGGTTCTTCTTCTTTTCTCTTGGTAAACCACTTGTTTCTTTGATAACTCTCACCAATCCTTCTCAAAATCTCTTGTTAAACATACATAAGTGGTTATTGGAGTGTGCATGTGTGAATATCTTGTTGCATGCAAGCTCGATGTGTGTGTGTGTGTTCGTGCTTGATGCGTGTGTAGGTGTGTGTATATGGTCTAATATGTGCATAAGGAGGTGATTTTATGATTGAAAAATGATTTTCAAAGCCAAGTGAGTCTTGCATGTGCCTTGTGTGTACATAAATCAGAGGTTTCAAGGTTGGAAACCCCGAAATGAGGCACCACCGAGAAACCACCGCCACCGGTGAACTGGTGGTGAGTAATGATGTTAAAAACTGAGCTCTTGAATATTTAAATCAAATATTTGTGTTTGCATGTGATATTTTGATAAAAAGGCCGAATGGTTTTGTAGATTACAAGTTGATAGATTGATTCTTGTTGGTTGTAATGTTAATTTAGTTTGATGTTAAGAGATTAGTAGGATTAAAGATGTAAAAGCTTAAAAGTTGAGTTGCATGTGTGTTTTCTTGAGGAAAGGCCGAATGGCCCTTGCTATTTTTTTTGAAAATCATGTTCATTTTGTTAAAATGAATGAGTTGTTGATTTGATGTTTGATTATGGGTTGATGTGTGATTTAAGGATTAAGAAGATCATTTGCATGTGTTGTTTTTAAAAAACCCGAATGGAATCTTGGTTTTAAAAGATCAAAAATGATTTTAATGGTCATGACTTGTTAATGTTCATTCTTGGAAATTAGTAAAGATTGGATGATAAAAATTTCTTAATGTTTGCATGTACCAAAAAGGGCTATGTTCTTTTATGATTTAAGTATGATTCTATGATAATTGGACTTGTACATTTGTTTGGATGCAAAATTTGGGAATGCATGGTCAAGGTCTTGGTTCGACCTTGTGTTAGTAAAAAGAAGAATTGACTTTTGTGACTTGATTTTGGTATAATTAAGGTTTAACTAGAAAGTAATAAGATTGCATGTTGATTTAGAAAAGGACTTGTTAATGCATGATTTGATTTGATTGTGATTGTGGTTAAGGCCGAATAGGCCAAAGAAATTCAAAGTCAAAAATTTGATTTTTGGTAAATGATAGAATGATTGAATGTTTATGTGTGAAAACCTTTGAATTTTGCTTGTTGGATTGTGTTTTGGTTCGAATTATGGATAAAAGAAAAGGGAATTGAGTTAATAGAGGTTAAAAGCTATAAGTAATAGCCGTGCATAACATTGTGTGTTTGTACGAGTTATAAATATTTGATTTGGGGAAAATAGTCAAGGTTTAGCGAGTATATGTAAAGTGATATAAGGATATGACTAAAGAATGTGCTATGTGCTGTGTGTATATAAGCTATACTCGTATAGTTCGAGTCAAAAGTATAACTGAGTTATCGTATTGAGTGATCGTTCTGGGAATGAGAGTTGAGAAACTGATTAAGGTTTTGGTTTTATTGTAGATACAGAGCGTGAGGGCATTCAGGCTAGGAAAGGAAAGGATATACTAGGTGGCAGTAGTTCAACCTTCAGGATAGCAAATTCAGGCAAGTAACTCTGATTACTTGTGTAAATGGTTATAAAGAGAATGTTGTTCATGCCATGTAGAGTATTGAACTGTTGAATTGTGAAACCCTGATATTGATTTGAGATACCCTGCCTTTGTTCTTGATAAACTGTTATTGATAAGCATAATGATTCAACCCTTTGATAATCTGTCATTTCTGTTCCTGTTATTTATTAAGCCATGAATTGTATTGAACCCTCTAATTATCCTTGTGAACCCTGTTTGATGATACTTTATTTCCTGATCACCCTATTGATCCATAAACAAATATTGATCCTTTTAACTTAAATGCCTTGTTATCTTTGATACAGAATCCTTCAGAATTGTTCCTTGTTTATCTTTGAATCATTCCCTGAACTTTATTTTTCTTAAAATCTGACTTAAGAATGACTTTCGACTCGAAAGAGTCTGAATGATTTCATATACTTGGTAATGATAAAATGGATTTTAGAAAACCTATTTGTTTTTCCAACTCGAGGTTTTCCAAATGAATTCCTGATGGATTGGATTGGGACGTAAGAGGCTAGTGGGACTAGTCCAGTCATGGTAAGAGGCTAGCGGGGCTAGTCCAATTTAAGGTTGAAATTATGCCGATTGGTACCTTAAAGACCGGAATGGAGGTCGGTACGGGCAGATCACCTGTATTATAATGACATGGAAAGATAAAGTGATCCAATCAAGGGTTCTAAATGATTATTTAAAAGGAAACTGAAACTTCTTGTTCAGTAAATTGATTCTTGAAAATGAGAATGGTTTATATTGTTTTGAAAAGAGTTGATATGAAGCTTAAAGCTCGAGAACCCTGATTCTTAAATCTGTTGATCATATGATTGATTCCATATATTGAAATATTGTTGCTTTCTTCTTTTTGACTTTCCTCTTTTTGGAAGATCTATTCTGATCCTTTGATGATTTGTGATGAATGTCGGCTTTCGAACTACGTTGAGCCTTGTTCCTTAAAAGCTCCATATTGTTCCTTCAAAACCTTTCCTTAACCCAAAAGCTGGAAATCTGCCACCTAGATCAAATAAAGTAGAATGCCCTGAGTTTGGTAAAGTATATTGTGAAATGATATCGTAGAAACTATTTTATAGTTACTTGCTGAGTTTTATACTCATATGTTTTATTTTAATCTAACCATGGCAGTTAAGCAAGAAGATGGCCAGGCTTAGGCGCACTGCTCGTAAGAGCGCACCTGGTGGTCTCTACCGTGTTGAGGGCTTCCGGTTTCCAGAGCAGGTAGTGGTATTTTTGAGTGAGCACGCTCCCAGAAGGAAATGTTTAAAGATACAATGGGTTATCTGTCGGTTCCCATCCAGAATCGATATTGTTTATTTAATAATATTTTTGGGGTTGTAAGTTATATTTTATGATTGGTAGTTGTAATCTTGTCTCATACTTTATCCGGTTGATCCTGTTAGTAGTTAATCGGGGTTTAGCATATTTAATTATTAGATTAGAGGTGTGTGGGTCCTCATTTCCTAACCCCGAGATTGAGGGCATCACAAGTTGGTATCAGAGCTACAGGATCTAGTCCCTAAGACAAGTTAGGATTAAAAAGGGTATTTTAGGTATATATCTATATCGCGAGAGAGTTCGACTCATATAGAGTTGAGTTAGACTATTAGGTATAGTCTAAGGAAAGTTTTTATTGGTGAAGTGGCAACTAAAGTTAGGGTGTGAGTTAGCTGGAAGCTTTATTTAACCCTAACATTGTTTCTTGATTGTTGTTTTGTGTTTTCTCTCAGGATCCTAGTAGTGGTAGTGACTCAGACTTAGAGATTAGTTTGACTGGTACCCCAGTGGACCCCATTCCACCCTCTCCAGAGGAGCCTGTGTATGTTAGTTCAGACCCAGAGGAGGACCCTTCTGAGAGTAGTGAGATCCCTATGCAGATTTCACCCTTGAGGCCAGATTCAGAGACCCCTGCCCCTGAGCCAGAGTCCGAGATGCCTAAGACTGTACATGTCAGTGTTGGTGGCAAGTTAGCCCAGGATCGAGACTTTGTGTACTCCCGCATTCCTGAGTTAGGAGCTTTGGTAGATAGGTTGATTCGAGATTCTAGGCAGAGGACTTCAGTAGTGATGGAGGAGTGGAGAGCTAGGATTCAGTTGGTGGAGCAGGTTGCCAGGAGGAGATTGGATGAGGGACCATCCACTAGTGATGCTTATGCTGAGGCCTGGAGGCTGCATAAGATCATTCGCTGGATGTTGGTTGTGTTAAGAGAGATTCTAGATGATTAGACGGGACTATTGGTTGAGCCCGTAGATTGTTGTTTTTCAGCGCCGGTAGGCTTTGGGATACTTGGTCAGATGTCGGGATCCCTTTTTCATTTATCTTGTTGTATTGCAGAACTGTGTTGTAGTAGTAATTGTTAGAAGTTAGGGGTAGTTAGGGGGATATTTTCCAGTTTTTCCTCTATTTAACCCTGCTATATTATTGTACCTTATTTCAGAACCTGTGATATCCAGAACTATCATTATGTACCCTTGTTTAAATAAATCCATTGTCTTACTTTCCATTGTGCACCTTAAATATCTCATAAACCGTTCTCAATATTACGTTTCTATACAACCATGTTTTCGTATAACCATGTTTAAAGATCATAAAACCCTATTCTGTGCCATGATAAAACAACACTGATATGAGAATTATGTAGTAATAGGATTGCATGTGCAAATTAGGTAAAACTTAAAACCCACAAAAGAGATTTTATAGAAACTATTGTTATGCCATGCTATCATATTGCTAAATAATTGCTCAATCAGGTTTGTAAGAAATGGACAACTCACCAGATCACCAAGAAGAAGAAATTCCCACCCAAGACCCGGAAGTAAATCCAGAAACCACCATGATGAGCAGACTTGCTCAGCTTTTGCAACAACCTGTGGCCCCTAAAGTTGGAAATTTCAAACACTTTCAATCTGTTCATCCCCCAGAATTCTTAGGTTTGCCAGACCCGATTAAAGCTCAGTCTTGGTTGAGAGAAATGGAAAAAGCTTTTGAGTTAGCAGAAGTTAAGGACGACAAGAAAGCTCAGTATGCAAGTTATTACCTAAAAGATGAAGCAAGTTTCCGGTGGGAGTCTTCTAAGGCGTTGTTGGAAGGCAAAGACTTAACATGGGAGAAGTTCACTGACATGTTTCTGGAGAAGTATTTGCCAAGCTATATGCAAGACCAGTTGGAAATGAAATTTCTGGACCTTAGACAGGAGGATATGTCCGTAGTGGAGTATGAAGTGAAATTCTCGGATTTGTCTAGATTCGTACCTGAGTACGTGAATACGGAAGCGAAGAAGGCCAAGAGGTTCCAACAGGGACTTAAGCCGTGGATTAGGAGTCAAATAGCAATGTTGGAGATTAAGAATTAGGCTGCTTTGGTTCAAAAAGCGATGATAGTGGAAGGTGAGCGAGAAGCTGCAAGAAAAGAAAATGAAGGAAGAAAAAGGAAATTTGAAAGCTCTGAGCAAGAGAAAGGGAGCTCAAAGTTTAGAGGAAGGTTTGGAAAGAATGGTGGAGGTCAGAACCAAAAGTTCCGAAAGTTTAAACCCGGTAACGGGGCTCAGAAGAACCGTTTCCAGAAAACTGGACAACCGGGGAAGGACAGCAGACCCCAGATTCAAGAGTGCAGGAATTATGGAAAGAGACACCCGGGAAGGTGTAATAAGCTGAATATAACGTGTACATTACTCTTCAGAATGCCCAAATGGAGCAAGGAATCCTGATTTGACTTGTTTCATGGTAAAGTGGGCCATATGGCCAGGAATTGTAAAGAGCCTGTTCAGAAGGCTAATGTTCTCAGGATTGCTGGACCGCCGTCTCTCCCAGCACCATCAGCTCAACCTAGAGCTAGAACCTTTAACATGACAATGAAAGATGCGGGCAAGATGTGGACGTGGTAGCAGGTATGCTTGTTAGTAACTCAGTAGAAGTAAAAGTTTTGATGGATTCTGGAGCAACTAGATCTTTTATCTCTGAAAGTATTTTGCTAAGTTAAATTGTGTTGCGTACCCTCTAGAACCTAATTTGATTATAGAGGTAGCAAATCAAGAGAAAGTTATTGCTAGCAAGATTTGTCCTGATTGTGAGGTGACTATATAATGTCGGCACTTTTTTGCTGACTTAATTCCCTTTAAGTTAGGAGAATTTGAGGTCATACTAGGAATAGATTGGTTGTCAAACCATGAAGCGCAAATAGAATATAGAAGTAAGAAGGTGAAATTAAGAACCAAGGATGGTGAAGAAGTAATATTCAAAGGAAAGAGGCAAGAGAAGAAATTCCTAACGGCTATTGAGGCAAGAAGATTACTACGTCAAGGATGCGAAATTTATTTGGCTCATGTCGTGGATGTGGAGAAAGAATCTGTGAAGATCGAGGATATTCCGGTAGTAAGAGATTTTCTGGATGTGTTTCCTGATGAATTTCCTGGACTACCTCCAGACTGATAGATCGAGTTTATGATTGATTTGGCTCCTGGAACGGAACCAGAGTCAAAAGCTCCCTATCACATGGCGCCGGTCCAGATGAAGGAATTGACAGCTCAGTTGCAAGAATTGTTGGACAAAGGAATGATCTGACCGAGTGTATCCCCGTGGGGCGCACCGGTGTTGTTTGTAAAGAAAAAGGATGGAAGTATGAGGTTGTGTATTGATTACCGCGAACTGAATAAGTTGACGATTAAGAATAAGTACCCTCTACCACGGATCGATGACTTGTTTGACCAGTTAAAAGGAGCTTCGTATTTCTCAAAGATTGATTTAAGATCTGGGTATCATCAATTAAAGATTAAAGCGGAAGATATACCCAAGACAGCGTTTCGAACGAGATATGGACACTATGAGTTTTTGGTAATGGTGTTTGGCTTGACGAATACGCCAGCCACATTTATGGATCTTATGAACCGAGTGTTCAAGCAATATTTGGATAAGTTCATTATTATATTTATCGACAATATACTAATTTATTCCAAGACGGAAGAAGATCATAAGGAGCATTTAAGGATTTCCTTGGAAATTCTGAGAAAAGAGAAACCGTATGCTAAGTTTTCAAAGTGCGAATTTTGGCTAAAGGAAGTGCAATTTCTTGGTCATGTAGTTAATAAAGAAGGAATCAAAGTGGACCCAACCAAGATTGAAGCGGTAATGAATTGGGAAAGACCCAATACTCCTACGGAAGTCAGAAGTTTTCTGGGATTAGCCAGATATTACAGGAGATTTGTGCAAGATTTCTCTAAGATTGTCGTTCCGTTAACAAAGTTGACAAGAAAGAACGAGAAGTTTGTTTGGACAGAAAAGTGTGAGGAAAGTTTTCAAGAGTTAAAGAGGAGGTTGGTAACCGCCCCAGTGTTGGTATTACCAGATGAAAAAGGGGAATTTGTGATATTCAGTGATGCTTCATATAAAAGACTTGGATGTGTGTTAATGCAACACGGGAAGGTAATAGCATATGCGTCAAGGCAACTCAAGTCGCACGAGCAAAAGTATCCAACGCATGATTTGGAATTGGCAGCCATCGTGTTTGCCCTTAAGATTTGGAGGCATTATTTGTACGGGGAAAAGTGCAAGATTTATACGGATCATAAGAGTTTAAAGTATATCTTTACTAAAAAAGAATTGAATATGCGACAAAGAAGGTGGTTGGAATTGATCAAAGATTATGATTGTGTTATAAACTATCATCCTGGAAAGGCAAATGTGGTAGCAGATGCTTTAAGTCAAAAGGAAAGATTGAATCTGTTAACATCATCAGAAAAAATTAATCAAGGATTTTGAAAAGATGGAAATAGTGCAGACTTCAGAATTTGGAGGTGAAGCTATATATGCAATGTCATTTCAACCTGAAATTTTGGAAAAGATTCGATGCTGTCAAGAGCAAGTGATGAATCACGAAAAGGATAAGTTGACAGGACAAGAAATTAAAGCTCAAAGGGATGGAAAAGGGGTATACCGTGTTAACTCACGTATTTGGATACCTAATGTCATGGAACTAAAGCACGAAATTTTGCAAGAAGCGCATAACTCGAGATTTTCAATTCAACTTGGAAGTACGAAAATGTACCAGGATTTAAAATAAAGTTATTGGTGGCCAAATATGAAGAAGGAAATTGCGGAATGGATAAGTAAATGTTATACGTGCCAAAGTGGAACATCAAAGGCCGAGCGGACTGCTTAAGCCACTGGACATACCCGAATGGAAATGGGAACATATCGCCATGGATTTCATGGTAGGATTACCTAAAACCAAGTCAAATAATGGTGCGATTTGGGTGGTAATCGATTGGTTGACAAAGTCAGCACATTTCTTGCCGATAAACGAAAGGTTTTCATTGGAAAAGTTGGTCAAATTGTATTTGGATGAGATTGTGATGCGTCATGGGGTTCCTGTGTCTATCGTGTCCGATAGAGACCTAAGGTTTAACTCGAGGTTTTGGCGACAATTCCATGATCATTTGGGAACTAAATTGAAAATGAGTACGGCATATCATCCGCAGATAGATGGACAAAGTGAAAGGATAATTCAGACAATTGAAGATATGTTACGAACCTGCGCAATAGATTTCAAGGGAAATTGGGACGATCATTTGCCCTTAATTGAGTTTTCCTACAACAACAGTTATCACGCGAGTATTGGCATGCCGCCTTATGAAGTGTTGTATGGAAGAAAGTGTAGGTCCCCTACCTATTGGGATGAAGTTGGTAAGCGCAAATTAATTGGCCCAGAGCTAGTTCAACAAACGAAAGAAAAGTTAGAAATGATTCGAAAGAGATTAATTGCAGCTCAAGATCGCCAAGCAAAGTACGCAAATCAAGAACGGAAAGACATGTAATTCGAACCTGGACATAAAGTCTTGTTAAAGATATCTCCTTGGAAAGGTTTGACCCGATTCGGAAAGAAAGGAAAGTTGAGTCCTAGGTACATTGGACCATTTGAAGTATTGCGTCGAGTTGGGAAAGTGGCATATGAGTTGGCGCTACCTCCGCAAATGCAACATCTGCATAATGTATTTCATGTATCTCTTCTAAAGGAGTATAATGCTGATACGAGCCATGTGATCGAGTTGGAACCAGTAGAGATCCAACCAGATTTGTCCTATATGGAATAGCCAGTTCGAATATTGGACAAAAAAGAGAAGACGCTTAGAAATAAAGATGTACCTCTAGTTAGAGTGTTATGGAGAAATCCATTAGTCGAAGAATCGACTTGGGAATTAGAAAGCGAAATGAAAGAAAAGTATCCCCATCTATTTGCTTAGATTAGATTTTGGGGACAGAATCCTTTTAAGGAGGGTAGATTGTGACGACTGAGAATTTTGCGACGTAATTAAGTCAATAAAATATGCTTTATGTGATGTGATTATAATTATGTGACTAAGTGCTGATTAATTGTCTTTTCTGTATAATTGAATATAGGAGTGTAAATAAAAATGTTCCAATTTAAAGAGTTAACTTAGGAGTTAAGCTGTGTTGTCGGGCTGTCAGGTAGAACGGAACACGTCCTAATAAGGAGTTAAAGAATATAAAATGTGAATTATGTGTGATTGAATGAAATGAATGTTTAAATAAAGTATTTTGTCCTAAGTGACGTGTTAATTGGTAAAGATAATGAGAAGCGTAATCGAAACGCTGAGCGTCGGGCCGTCAGGCTGAACGTGACCTGGTACGCGTAGAAAAGGATAAAGATTAGAGAAGGATAAATTCTATGATCAGACCTGAGTCGTTATGTGATTATATATGTGAGATTGTTGTCTGTGTACATGACTATGTGTTCTGTGACATTTTTATAAATTTTTAATGGATTATGTGATTTAAATAAAGGTTGAATTAACCTTCGCGCATTTTTATAAAATCATCCGAGTAAGATAAAAACATGGGATTTGTTTTGTTATCTTCATAGTGGTCCTAGAGACTTTTTAAAAAAATGATTAGTGGATTTATTTGGTGGTCTTTGCATTTTTAAATTGATTTTATGTGGAAAAATGTTATTATTAAGGCGAGATTGCGAAATTCATATAAAATCAACCGTACGCTCAAAATCTTATTATGAGTAATGGTTGGAAAGCTAATTTCGAGGCCTACGTATTAATATTGTCATTTTCAATAATTCTCAACTTCCCGAGAGAGATATATTTTATATTTAATTCTTGTTACATTTGAGTAAAAAGGAAGGAACTAATAAGAATAAAAAGGGGAATTAGTAATGTACTAAAATGCCCTTGATTTTGATTGAGTATAAAACTCATTCTCTTCCCCCTTTTCTTTCTTTTTCCCGAGCACATCAATCTCTCTTCTCTCTTTCTTTCTCACACACTCTCTCTCAGCTACTCTCTCTCTCTCTCGGTTCTTCTTCTTTTCTCTTGGTAAACCACTTGTTTCTTTGATAACTCTCACCAATCCTTCTCAAAATCTTTTGTTAAACATACATAAGTAGTTATTGGAGTGTGCATGTGTGAATATCTTGTTGCATGCAAGCTCGATGTGTGTGTGTGTGTTCATGCTTGATGCATGTGTACGTGTGTGTATATGGTCTAATATGTGCTTAAGGAGGTGATTTTATTATTGAAAAATGATTTTCAAAGCCAAGTGAGTCTTGCATGTGCCTTGTGTGTACATAAATCGGAGGTTTCAAGGTTGGAAACCCCGAAATAGGGCACCACCGAGAAACCACCGCCACCGGTGATGAACTCCGGTGAACCGGTGGTGAGCAATGATGTTAAAAACTGAGCTCTAGAATCTTTAAATCAAATATTTGTGTTTGCATGTGATATTTTGATTACAAGTTAATAGATTGATTCTTGTTGGTTGTAATGTTAATTTAGTTTGATGTTAAGAGATTAGTAGGATTAAAGATGTAAAAGCTTAAAAGTTGAGTTGCATGTGTGTTTTCTTGAGGAAAGGCCGAATGGCCCTTGCTATTTTTTTTGAAAATCATGTTGATTTTTTTAAAATGAATGAGTTGTTAATTTGATGTTTGATTATGGGTTGATGTGTGATTTAAGGATTAAGAAGATCATTTGCATGTATTGTTTTTGAAAAACCCGAATGGAATCTTGGTTTTAAAAGATCAAAAATGATTTTAATGGTCATGACTTGTTAATGTTCATTCTTGGAAATTAGTAAAGATTGGATGATAAAAATTTCTTAATGTTTGCATGTACCAAAAAGGGCTATGTTCTTTTATGATTTAAGTATGATTCTATGATAATTGGACTTGTATATTTGTTTAGATGCAAAATTTGGGAATGCATGGTCAAGGTCTTGGTTCGACCTTATGTTAGTAAAAAGAAGAATTGACTTTTGTGACTTGATTTTGGTATAATTAAGGTTTAACTAGAAAGTAATAAGATTGCATGTTGATTTAGAAAAGGACTTGTTAATGCATGATTTGATTTGATTGTGATTGTGGTTAAGGCCGAATAGGCCAAAGAAATTCAAAGTCAAAAATCTGATTTTTGGTAAAGGATAGAATGATTGAATGTTTATGTGTGAAAACCTTTGAATTTTGCTTGTTGGATTGTGTTTTGGTTCGAATTATGGATAAAAGAAAAGGGAATTGAGTTAATAGAGGTTAAAAGCTATAAGTAATAGTCGTGCATATCATTGTGTGTTTGTACGAGTTATAAATATTTGATTTGGGGAAAATAGTCAAGGTTTAGCGAGTATATGTAAAGTGATATAAGGCTATGAGTAAAGAATGTGCTATGTGCTGTGTGTATATAAGCTATACTCATATCGTTCGAGTCAAAAGTATAATCGAGTTATCGTATTGAGTGATCGTTCTGGGAACGAGAGTTGAGAAACTGATTAAGGTTTTGGTTTTATTGTAGATTCAGAGCGTGAGGGCATTCAGGCTAGAAAAGGAAAGGATATACTAGGTGGCAGTAGTTCAACCTTCAGGATAGCAAATTCAGGCAAGTAACTCTGATTACTTGTGTAAATGGTTATAAAGAGAATGTTGTTCATGCCACGTAGAGTATTGAACTGTTGAATTATGAAACCCTGATATTGATTTGAGATATCCTGCCTTTGTTCTTGATAAACTGTTATTGATAAGCATAATGATTCAACCCTTTGATAATCTGTCCTTTATGTTCCAGTTATTTATTAAGCCATGAATTGTATTGAACCCTCTAATTATCCTTGTGAACCCTGTTTGATGATACTTTATTTCCTGATCACCCTATTGATCCCTAAACAAATGTTGATCCTTTTAACTTAAATGCCTTGTTATCCTTGATACAGAATCCTTCAAAATTGTTCCTTGTTTATCCTTGAATCATTCCCTGAACTTTGTTTTTCTTAAAATCTGACTTAAGAATGAGTTTCGACTCGAAAGTGTCTGAATGATTTCATATACTTGGTAATGATAAAATGGATTTTAGAAAACCTATTTGTTTTTCCAACTCGAGGTTTTCCAAACGAATTCCTGATGGATTGGATTGGGACGTAAGAGGCTAGTGGGACTAGTCCAGTCATGATAAGAGGCTAGCGGGGCTAGTCCAATTTAAGGCTGAAATTATGCCGATTGGTACCTTAAAGACCGGAATGGAGGTCGGTACGGGCTGATCACCCGAATTATATTGAAATGGAAAGATAAAGTGATCCAATCAAGTGTTCTAAATGATTATTTAAAAGGAAACTGAAACTTCTTGTTCAGTAAATTGATTCTTGAAAATGAGAATGGTTTATATTGTTTTGAAAAGAGTTGATATGAAGCTTAAAGCTCGAGAACCCTGATTCTTAAATCTGTTGATCATATGATTGATTCCATATATTGAAATACTGTTGCTTTCCTCTTTTTGAAAGATCTATTCTGATCCTTTGATGATTTGTGATGAATGTCGGCTTTCGATCTACGTCGAGCCTTGTTCCATAAAAGCTCCATATTGTTCCTTCAAAACCTTTCCTTAACCCAAAAGCTGGAAATCTGCCACCTAGATCAAATAAAGTAGAATGCCCTGAGTTTGGTAAAGTATATTGTGAAATGATATCATAGAAACTGCTTTATAGTTACTTGCTGAGTTTTATACTCATATGTTTTGTTTTAATCTAACCATGGCAGTTAAGCAAGAAGATGGCCAGGCTTAGGCGCACTGCTCGTAAGAGCATACCTGGTGGTCCCTACCATGTTGAGGGCTTCCGGTTGCCAGAGCAGGTAATGGTATTTTTGAGTGAGCACACGCCTAGAAGGAAATGTTTAAAGATACAATGGGTTATCTGTCGGTTCCCAGCCGGAATCGATATTGTTTATTTAATAATATTTTTTGGGTTGTTAGTTATATTTTATGATTGATAGTTGTAATCTTGTCTCATACTTTATCCTGTTGATCCTGTTAGTAGTTAATCGGGGTTTATGCATATTTAATTATTAGATTAGAGGTGTGTGAGTCCTCATTTCCTAAACCCGAGATTGAGGGCGTCACAGATTTGAATAACAAGGTATATCTCAAAATGAGCTAGTGTCAAAATAAGGAATTATCGAAGCATACTATTTAACAAGGATTCATGGTAACATGGCAATTGATAAATAAAATATAGCATGGATAGTTCAAGAATAAGATTGACTATGATAAGGACATGATCATAAGTTCCACTGTAAACAAGGGTATTGGCACAAGTGTAATCAATTTGAAGGTAAACATTGGTATAAGTTAGAGTGAGAGTACTTGCCTTATAGCGATTTCTAGTATTCTCACAAGAACTTACTTCACGTCACCTAACTTAGCCTTTCCTTTTCTACATCTCACGTCCTTTCCTTTTAAATCTACATGAATAAATGACACTAATTCAATATCTTTTATAATCATATCGACGTTCACCCTGAACGTCTAACATTAGTCTACCCTTTCGATAATTTGATACTTAACCAACATAAATAATCACATAGCACAACTCATATGATATAAGATAATACCACATTGTTTATATATACTAATTTTTTTTATATACTAACATGTATGCGTAAACAAGTCCTTACATATTCGATGACTCAAGTCATTCGCTAACACATAGGCCGCGTAGTTTATACATATCAATTATGCGACTCATTCACGATCAACTAACTATACATTTAACCACCATTTTAATTACTTATACAAGTTCCACTTAGCATTTAAAAGAATGAACTTCGATTTGAATATTCTATTAATTCAAATTAAACTATCGAACAAATAAATTCCACAATCATCTTGATCAAACAAGCATGTACAATTATTTAAATCGATTTAAATAATTTAAAAAACTCAAAATTTTCTACCGCGCACACTTTACTAAAACATTTTTTGTAAATCGAAAAGTAATCAACTTAACACGAAATGTTTCAGGATTCCTTATGTATATAATCCCAAACCGATATAAAAATTTCGTTTCGAAATTAGTTTATTTAGACCAAAAATGAACTGATTAAATTATAAACAGAACAAAGAAATTTTTGCTCTACGCAAAATTGAGTAAAACATGCATAACGTTTTACTCAATAAATCAAATGACATAAAATTTTTGTGTGCCTAAACCAGATTCCAGGTTGCACATAATCACAGAAGATTTTGAATATAAAAAAGACATATAACAGGACCAAAACAGAGTTAGAAACAGGGCACGTAAGAACAAAACTACTCGTGATTACATTAACTAATACCCAATGGAATTCTAACTTAATTCCAACAATAACTCAAAAAAATCACAAAGTCCTTAACATACACTTACACATATAACATTATCATTTAACTAGAGTTTAGTTTGATATTATCATCTCAATTTTCGAATTAAACCTTTAAAATTCGTATCGAAATTTACACAAATAAAGCCAAACTTCGACCACACATAGCTCATTCGTTTTAAATCCGATTGACATGATTCAAGAGCCTATTCCATCTATTTTTTTGCAAGGAATCCAAATATGTAATTATTTTTAAGATCCGAATTTAATTGAGACCTGAACGAATTGATTAAAAGCAGTAGTTAAAAAAATACATAGAAACACATCCACTTATTACTATCATCATCTTGTTGACCCACAAATAATGACATGCAAACATCTATATCAACATGCATCAATGGTTAACCACGTACAATTCAAATTATTAACATGCATCAAGAATCAATGGCATGCAAACACAATCAAGATTAAAACAAGTCTTATAGCATGAAATCAAGCATCAACATCATTTAAACTCATGCCACAAAACTAGCATAAACCATATGCTTACACACCAAATTTCAGGAAACTCAAAGAACATAAACCGAAGATAATACAATTGTCTTTCCAGCAAAATAAAAATTAAAGCATTCCAATAGATAACGAATAAGACACAATATTTACAAGAATTCAAAACTACTTACCACTAATATGCCTCTCAAGTACACGCCAATGTTTAAATTAATATCAATACATAATCTTAAACATTCAAGAACATCCCATCGGCTCTCATAATGATCATGGCCGAAAGGGGGTTGAAGCTTGATGATGCCTTCATATGATTTTTCACCATATTTTGACTTCCACATTTCATATGCTACATATCTAACATCTCTTTTTAGGTTCACGTCACGAAATTTAATTATTTTTGGATAAAGTCAAAAGAGGTTTTCTAAAAAAAAAATAGCTACATGCAAGCTATGGAGGAGTAGAGCTTTGAAAAATATGAAATTTAATGGTGAGAGATTGAAATTTGGATATGTTTTAGCATTTGCATGCATGAGAGAGAAGTTAGGGAGGGAGAGAGAGTTCGAAGAGAGAAAAGGAAGAAAAGAGAGAATAGAAGAAGAAAGAAGAAGGGCTGGTGCTTTTGGAGTGCAAAATTCAAGGGCAAATCTGTAATTTCATAATTAAAACAAATTTCTTTTTATTTTTCTTTTAAGCCAAAAACACCACGAATTTCCAATTGTAAAATACATGGTAATTCTAAACTAGCTAATAAAATAAAATAATCATTTTTATAATGTAGAAAATAAAATTATCTTTCTACCCATATGTTTAAAATAATTTTTGAGCGAACGGTTTATTTTATATGAATTTTATAAAATCAGCGGTCAATAAGTAAAATAATGATCTTAATATCATTTTAGAATGCAAGATGACCAAAGTAAAATACTCATATATTTTTAGAATGTTTATAATATCATTTCAGAGATATAAAAATAAGAATCATGATTTTATCATGTACCAATAATTTAATAAAAATATTTAAAGATCATTAAAACCAGAATTTTCACATAACAATTCATTTTTAATAAATCAAACAGTTTCACTTACACAACAAACACGCACATGACATGTAAACATTTAATTTTACATTTAGAACACGTTATTCACTCAAGAATTATTATTCAATTAATTTCACTTTTATTTAATCATTTACCAATTTTTCATTTTTACGATATTATCATAAAACACATATTGACAAAATTTTGATTCACATAACAATCACACTATATCGTAACTCACTTAGTGACTCGTCAAATTGGAATAAAATATATTTAAATATTATTCCCTATTTCACAAAATTTCACATAAACCACATAATCCATAAAAATAATAATAATATAATACGCGAATTTCCCAGATGTTACAATTCTTCTGATCCTTCAGCTAGGCCAGAGCAGGTCTGAGTTAAAGGTTTGATCAGGAGTCGTGTGCTTGTAATTAGTTTTTGGTGTGCCTTCCAGGTAGACTGTTTTGATATGTTTAACTAGTCTAGTGGTTTTTAATAAAATTTTAATAGGTTTTAAAACTAAATAGACCTATGGGTTGTAACAACTTTTAGTTTGTAGTAGTTCCTGTTCCATACTATAACTTTTGATCGATCTAGTTGCATGCAAGGGATCATATTTATTATTTTTATTCCGCTATGAATATTATATTATAGTTTATTAGTTAGTGACTCCCAAATCTAGACCCCGGGTTTGTAGAGTGTCACATATCCTCTATATTAATTTATTTGTTAGGTTTAACAATCAAATATGGGGAGATTGTTGGTGAGATTGCGAAGCTGTATAAACAGTAGACGTGATAACTCAACGCTAGAAATCAGGAATAAGTTTACACATGAATCAGGAAGAAATGAAGACAATGAAAATAGAAAGGCTCAAAACATTAGAAGAAGTTCTGAAGTCTGTTTACAGGTCACCGAAATAAGTTCATTAATATGTTCATACCTCGGTGAATAATAAAGTTCCAAAACTTTCAAGGTTTCAGAACTGTTGCAGATTCAGCATAAACGTGCCACCGGAAGATTTTAGTGTATTAAAATTGATTGAAGATAGACAATGTTTGAAGCATAGGAACCTGAAGAATTTAAGATATGGTATAGAAAAAGGTTAAAGAGGACACTTGCAGCCTTGAAGTTATACTCACTAATAGGAGTTTATTTATAAGTTCAAGCGTCAGTGAAGAACAACGAATGAAGTATGCAAGATTGTAGTAGCAATGAAGATGTTGTCTAAGTACCAGAAAAGATTCGAGTGAAAGTACATTTGTTTATTGACAGTAATTGTTCGAAGCGATGAAGTTGTTGCAAGCTTAACAATGTAATCAAAGTTATAATACAAATATTTGAATTGAAGTTAGTCATCTGTGAACCAGACTAGTTGCATTAGGTGTCAGCGGTTCATAAAAGAAATATGAGTATTATCATTAGAATAATTATTAATTGAGGATTTGTATCTGTATATGAAGGTTATATGGTTTATACGAAGAATCAGAGAGAATAATTGAAGATGGGACAGTTTAAGGGTTAAAATGTTATATAGAAACTTAGTTAAAGTGACCCTTACCTTGTAGTAGGAGTCACCATAGCCACTCTTTTTCTTAAGAGGAGCAAGAAGCTTGAAGTAAAACTCAAAATCTAAGTACTGGTGTTGGTCTTGACCTAGTAGGAGCAACTGGGAAGAAACGAGAGCAGAAACTATTTCAAAAGTGCATGTATTCTACTCTAGGCGTCAGTGGGAAGTTTTCTAGCTTCTCTAAGCGCAACTCAGCTTATTTTCTAAGGCAGTATTTATCCTAGAAGCTAAGTGGTGATAGTGGTGATCCTAGTAGCCCTTGTGGGCGCCAGTCAAATGAAAAAACTAAGGCAAGAACCTCCTAGCATGATCCTTAGCGCATGTAAAGTGCCCCTTGGCCTTGTAGGCACAATTAAGCTCCAAATACCAAGGCAAATGCTTCCTAGTTGCTTCGTGGCCGCAAGTGGAGTGTCCTAGGGAGCTAGGAGGCACAAGTAGCATATAATTCTAAGGCAATGGACCTTCTACACTACTCTAGGCACAAGTACAAGATTATAGTCTTCTTATAGGAGCAAGTGGATGGGTTTTGCTCAGAATTTAAGTGATTTACTCTCCCTAGGCGCAAGTAACTTTTCAGAAACACTTTATTGAGTTGATCAATGGGTTTACTTGTAAATAACTGGCGACACATCCAATTGATATATAAGTCTACACTTGAAGCGGAAGGAAATTAACAATCTTGGTTTTTATTCTGTTCATCATCTCTCTCAGGAGAGCTGGTGAAATAAGAAAAAAAAGATACACTACGAAGCCCAAACTTATTAAATATTCGTTAAACTTCTCACTGAAGAAATGTTATAATGCCCAATTTAAATCTTGTATATTATTTAGGGGCATTATAACCGTTATCTGGTAATTAAATCATTGGACAAATAATTGCAGATCTTCTATAGGATTTTATTTATAAATCTTTGTAAAAGCAAGAACATTGTTGTTCTTGGATTGTAGCCGGTTAATTTATTTACCAGAATGTAGCAACACCCTCGAGGATCTATATATGAATATATACTTTCACGAATATCTTATGTTCTTTATTTAATGTCATAAACACTATTCATCTCAGGAACACGGAACCAATAACCAAACACTAAATTATTTATCCGCAAAAGATTCAAAAGAATTTTTTAATTTAGTGAGTATCGTATTCAACCTCCCCCCTTTATGATACTTCGAGACCTAACAGTTTTTCTTGTTGGTGATGTAAACATAGCCTTCTTTATGACTGATGTCTAAGGTGTGATGTTTAATCCTTTATTCTATTAGATATCTAGATATAAATAGAGTTTGATTCTTCAAAGAAATTTACTTTCTAATTCAAAGGTGTATATAATAAGTGTGCATTATGAAAATTGGAGAAAAAAATTAATAATTAGGACATTATTAGAATAGTTAAATAAGTTTATTGAACTTTAGTTAAATTTAAATTTGGTGAAATCTTTATATCTATAGCCCAAATTTTGTAGACAACATAGATAATACCGAAAACCAATATATCATAACAATATCAAGTACAAGTTTATTATGGAATTACTACATTGAAAATAAATCAGAATAATTGTAGTGGTTAAGCTAATTTATACAATATGTTCTACCACTCATGTTTTATACCATGATTATTTCTATGTTCCTCAAATTTATTTGATTTCAATCAAGTCCTCCTTCTAACACTGCTCGGTTTAAGGATTGTTGTAATTTAATGTTGAACATTAAAAAGTAGAGCTAATTAGACAATGAAGTAGATGAAATAGTGTTGGGTGCATAAGGGGAAGAATTTTTGATAAAGCACATTTGTAAGATTTTTTTCTATAAGCTGACGATGTCATAGAATTTGAAGAGTCTTTTTATTTATCTCTGTATTTATTTTAGAGGTCTTTGTTGCCTGCTATAGGAAGAGTGGAGAACATTTTAGAGTTATCAATGCATGCATTTTACTTTCTAGAGTCTTCCTTTGGTAGAAAACTTGTAGCTATTTAAGTGCTTTAATCGCAGATCTGTTGTTATCCGTAATGTTCATCTAAATTTACTTCTCTTCTCCTCTTAGTTCCTCTAATCTCTTATGTTTACTTTTTCAATCTTCTACTAGAGTTAACCAATCTTTCATTACAAGTTCGGTCAATATGTGAAGTTAACAAAAAACACTGTGTAATATATTACGACCTCAAACTCTGCTCCCTGGTTCTTATTATATCAATCTCTCTATTTTTTCTTTTTTTCATAACCTGTTATTAATACTTTTTTCAGAATCTAATTTAAATTCTTCAGCAATCAATTTTTGGCGAATGATTTACCCTTCTTAACATAAATTTTCAAAAAAATAATAGCATGATGGTACAATTTTCCCTTAATGTATATTTTTCCCAGACATGGTATCAAAAATAAATTTCCAAAAATTAAGTTGATTAGGTTTATTTCTAGAAGAATTTTCTAAAACTGGCTAATTGAAGACTTTCAATTATATGACCTGACCTACAAAGGTGTATTCATAGAATTAAGTAGCAATATCATTTTATCTTGTCATTCATATAATGATGAATCCTATAAAATAAGTAATGAAGATGACAATCCTAATTTTGTGCTATTTTTATCAATTCATCCATCAAAGCCAATGCAAGCTCAAGGTACGTCGATCTTTCTATTCCAGATGAAACCAAATTTAGCCTAGTTTTATGAACCATATAAAATAATCTAGAATCACATATCTAAAATCAGGTTGCCCCAAAGGAATTCATGTTGAAACTGAGATCATACCACCAAATCCATTTCCTCCCATACCAAGTTCCAAACTAGGTGGAGTACCCAAAGTCAAAACTGGACATCCCAATAACATCCCTGTTAGTGCACAAATTTGGTATAATTCACCTTTCAATCGTGCATTTTCCATCCAAATATGTTGTTCTTCTAATGAAATCTCTCTAACCATGCTTGGACCACTATATGTTGTGTAAGACATGCCTGTACTATAACAAGACTAAGTCAAATTGACAACCCTAAGTATGTTATATAATAATCTAAGTTTACATGTTGTATTATATTTCTTGAGTCTGTAAAAGTGTCATTAGATTAGACTGAAGTATTTTTCTGTAGAACAGTCTCAAGCCTAAGAATAAACTCTCGAAGAAGATCATGAAGATCATGCCTCAGAGATAGTGTGAAGAAGCTTGGAGTTGAATAAACCTATTTTGAGAAAAACATTTTAAACCAAGAAATCTACAAGTAACAGATCAAGTAATATCGATAAGTCATTCGAGAACTCCAGAATGAATTATCGAGAAGTTTAGAGATATTGACAAGTAAAGTGAAGACATAAATATTGGAGATATCGACAAGTCAAGACTACTCGTGAACTAGAAGACTTCGAGAAGTCAAACTCACTCAAGAACTTGGAGACCTCGACAAGTCAAGCTTACTTGAAACTAGAAGACTTCACAAACTCACTCAAGAACTTGGAGACCTCGACAAGTCAAGCTTACTCGAAACTAGAAGACTTCGAGAAGTCAAGCTCACTTGAGAACTCAAAGTCATCGAGAAGTCAAGCTCACTCGAGAACTTGAAGACATCGAGAAGTCAAGCTTACTCGAGAACTTAGAGACCTCGATAAGTCAATACACTTGTCGAGAACTCAGAGATCTCGATAAGATATTATACTTATCGAGATGTCAGTTCTCTATAGTTCAAATTGGAGATCTCGATACAAATCTCAAAGTACAGAATACAGATCAGTTTAATATCCAAGATTGTCAAATCAACAAACAAATCAATCACTGATTTGAAAAGTCTACAAAGTCAGCTTGAAGAGTACAAGATCAAAGGCCAAGAATAACTGACAAAGTAAAGACACAGACATGCACGGTTTGATAAAGATATACTAAGCTAAAAATAGAAAGATTGTGTTAACTTAAAATAGGGATTAATACTTGCTATTACATGCTGTGTAAAACAAGTGTTTAATGTTCTATAAAGTAAACACTAGATGCCTTGTTTAAGTAGTAACAAATAATATATCTAAAATTCTTGTATATATCTCAAGAAAGCAGCTAAGTTCTTTATCATAAAAGTACCCAGAAATTTGTAGCAAGACATACTTGATTTTAATATAAAATTAAGTGAGTTTTGAAGATAGTGTGTTTATGTGCATGTTCTTTTATTTCTGTTAAAAACCCTTATCTCTACAAATTAGATTACAGTGTTCACCATATTCAAAAACATTTGAAAAAGCTTAAAAATAACCAAAACACATTCACCCCCTGTATTGTATTCATTACCTAACTAGTGGTATCAGAGCAAAATCTGAAAACAAATAGATTAAAGATCTTGGAAGAATGAGTACACAGAAGCTTAGCAGTATCAAGATCCCTACTTTTGACTGATCTAACTACACATTGTGGAAAAAGAAAATGATGTTGTTTATAAGAATGGCCAATCTAATATATGTTCAGATTCTCAAGAATGGGCCTTTGACTCCCACGAAAAGAGTTTGGGAATCTACAGCTGGTGACATGGTCATTCCAGCACATTATGCTCCTAAATATCCCTCATATATACTGAACCTGAAAAGGAGAAGTCTCTCTGGATAGTGGCTTGCAGTTGATTTTGATAGAATCACTTGACTATGTAATGTACAATAACATTATCAATTGTGACACAGCCAAATAAATCTGGGAGAAGATAGAGATTCTATGTGAAGGAATAGAGGAAGTTAGGTAAACCAAAGAAGGATTTTGGTATCTCAGTGTGGGGGTTTTATGGATAAACCAAAAGAAGGAATTACTGATATTTTTGAGAGGTTCAATAAGTTGATAAATGACTTGCAGCTACATGATAAATATTACGAGGCTGAAGAGGTTAACCTAAAAATTTTACTAGCTCTTCCTGACCACCTTGAACAGAAAATATCAGCTATTAGAGAAGGAAGAGATCTAAGTAGAATGACTTTGGAAGTTCTATATGGAATCTTGAAGACCTATGAACTTGAGATGCTGGAAAGAAAGTCACTGAAAGCACATCATTGACACATTGTTGATGGTTCCGGTGCTTTGATTGTAAATGACCAAGAAGAAAGTGAAGATGAGTAAGACAATCAAGCTTCAGTTGTTCAAGCTTTGGAAAAAAAGAACAAAGGACCTCAGAAGCAAGTTGTGTTAGAGCTGGAGGAAGATGCATATTATACCCTGGATGAGCTAGATGAAATAGATCAATACATGGCTTACTTGGCTAAAAATTTTCCAATATAAGAGTCAAGAAGCCAAGGTTTTTTAAGAGTAAGGGACAGTCTTCCAACAACAACAACTGGAAACCAAAAACTCAGTTTAATTCAACTAGCAAAGGTGGCTACAAGAAAGGATCTATTGATAGATCAAATATAAGGTGCTTTAACTGTGATTAGTTGGGTCACTTTGTTATTGAATGTAGAAAGCCCAAAAAGGTGAAGAAGGATAAAGCTTACTTGTAACTGGAGGCAAAGTATGAAGCTCTCTTAAAGAAACAGTTTGGAAAAGCCTATATTGCAGAAGGAAAGAGTTGAGATGACACAGATAATAATGATGAGGATGAAGAAGTGGGAAATTATGCACTCATGGCCTTTGAGCATGGAGAAGCATATACTTCAAAATTTGAGGTACCAACTCTAACCAATATTGATTTAAATGCTAGTCAATATAAGGAGACTGTGGAAAAGATGAGTGTAGAGATATTTCATATACACACTAGCATGGTAGCAGCTACTGAGGAAGTTTGTAGGCTAACTAAAGCAAATGAGAAACTTGAGAGTGAGAAACAGAAGATGGATCTACTGCTTATGAAGCTTGAGTCAGTCAAGCAAGAAAATGAATATTTGAAAAACAAGCTTAAGTGTGCTGCTGGAATTGAGACTGTGTTGAGGGAGAAACTAGAAAATGCATCTGAATTGGTTTGTCAGTATCATGATAAAAAACAAGCCATGTGCTAACATAGCTATTGGTCTTGATTATGATGCTTTGAACAGTAACAAGAAAACTGTAGGTGATAAAGGTAAAGTAACTAAAAATGAAGTTGTCCCAACAATGCTGAGAAAGGTTGGATCACTTGTGTTCAAGGCATGTGAAGTAAACTTCAGTGAATAAGAGTTGATCATAAAGCAAGAAATTGTTGATGAATACAATGAAAAGAAAAATGCATAAACAACTCCAACTTCCAAAGTTGAAAAGAGGCCAATGATCAATCAAGACTCCAAGACAACTGTTAAGGAAGTAAAAACTGAAGATACAAGAAAGAAGAAAAAGAATAGAAATGGAAATATTGGGATAAACAAAAGCAACAACTTTGCCTTTGTTGTAGATGCTCCAAGGAAATAATGTCAAAAATATGGCTCTGTGAATCATGTAACTCACCTTTGTAAAAAGGTTGTTAGCAAGCAAGTATAAGGAGCATACAAATATAATGAAGCAAATGCAAATAATCCCTACTCTTTCTGTGACAAGTTTGATTGCATTCCCTGCAACTTAAAAGTAATGAAAAGTTGCCATAAGTTAAGAGTAGACCTCAAAGAAGTAAATATTGGGTCTGCATTAAAAAGGGAAATTGCACAACTGTCCATGAACACTATTCTTTCTGAATCTACTCATTCTAATTCTGCACATTCTGTAAGCAAGAAGAAAGTTTGGGTTGCTAAACATACTTAATCCTCATTGTGTGCAGGGCAAAAGGAAGAAAGTCATATGGATCATAGACAGTGGATGCTCAAGACATATGACAGGTGATATAGCCCTGCTATCATAATTTGAGGAGAAGGTTGACCCATTAGTGATTTTTGTAGACAACATCAAAGGTTTCACAATAGGATATGGTAATTTGATTTTTGGAAATGTTGTCATAGAAAATGTAGCAATGGTAGCTGGTCTTGAAATTAATCTTCTTAGTGTCAGTCAATTTGGAGACAAAGAATTCAAAGTTTCACTTGACAAAGAAGAATGCACTTTTATCAGCAAGAAAACTGGTGAAGTTGCTCTGAAAGGAGCAATAAAAGGAAGCCTATTTGTTGCAGACTTGGAATCAACAAATGAGGATGGAATGTTTTGCTTCTACACCAAGGCATCTGTGGAGCAAAGCAAGCTGTGGCATAAGAATCTGTCTTACTCGAATTTCAAGGAAGTCAACACTCTAGTCAAAAAGGGGTTTGTAAGGGACGCCTTATCTGGAATTTGCTCAGAATGAAGTCTATGAATCTTTTCAGAAAGGAAAATGAAGAAATCAAGACACAAAAGTAAAACTGTGAATTCTATAAGTGCACATCAGCAACTTATTCACATGGATCTATTTAGACCAGTTTATGTCCTTTCAATCTCAAGAAAGAAGTATGCACTTCTGATGGTGGATGACTACTCAAGATACACATGGGTAGAGTTATTGCAATCCAAAGAAGAAACTTCACACATCATAATTGAACACATCAAGAAAGTAGAGAAGCATGCTGAAGATAAGAATTATGTGAAAAGATTGAGAAGTGATAATGGAACAGAATTCAGAAATGCAACATTAACTGAATTCTGCAAAGATAAGGGCATTATTCAAGAATTCTCTGCTGCAAGGACACCTCAGCAAAATGGGGTAGTTTAGAGGAAGAACGGAATATTAGTAGAGGCTGCTAGAACAATGTTGCAAGATGCAAAACTGCCAACTAGTTTTTGGGAAGAAGCTGTGAATACTACATGCTATACTCAAAACTGATATCTCATCAACAAAAATCTTGGAAAGTCACCCTACTCAATCTTATCTAAAAGAAATCCTACTATGAAGCATCTTCATGTGTTTGGAAGTAAGTGTTATATTCTAAAGGATAACTCTGAATATGTGGGAAAATTTGACTCTAAAGTCTTTGAAGCAATTATTATGGGATATTCATTAGAGAGAACTGCTTACAAGGTCTATGTACTTGATCAAAAGAAAATTATAGAAAGCACATATGTTAATTTTGATGATGACAAGTGTCCAGGTTTGGAATGCCTTGATGAAAATGAAGTTGAGGCCCTAAAATTTGAAAATCTCAATATTGACAGTGATTCTGAGGATGAAATTGAAGTCATCACAATTCACAGAATTGATGAAGATTCAACTGAACAAGTGAATCATGAAAATGGAAACTCATCTCATGTACCTGAATTTGATAGCACAAACTCAGGGAGAGAAAAAGAAGAAGGTTCTGCAAGTCATGCCAATTATGAAGAAAATGAAGAAAATACAAGTCAACAAACTCACACCAGAAAGTGGCACAAGACTCACACTAGAGAAGCAATTATTGGTGATCCAACTGCTGGAGTGAGGACTAGAAGTGCAACTGCAAATGAATGTCTTCATGCATGTTTTCTGTAAATGAAGGACTTCTCGACAAGCCTTATTATGACTTCTCAACTAGTTATTTGAGACTTCTCGATATAGTTCTCAATAAGTCAATTACCTGACTTCTCGAATTATATCTCGACAAGTCTCTCAATGACCTCTCGATAAGTCTGTATAGAGATTTCGATATAATTATTTTATTGAGTTCTCTACAAATGATTTTTAGACTCCTCGATAACTTAGAACTAAAAAAATTTAATTTAATAATAAATTATTTTAAGTAAAATACTTTTGACATAAATTAATTCTAATTTTATTTTGATTTATATCGAATAAAAATTGGAATAATTTCAATCCATCAAGGACAAAATGGTTATTATTGGACATCTCGATAAGTCATTTTCTAGTTCTCGATAAGAGTCAGAAAAATTACTTCTCGATATGTATCTATTGTATCTATATGACTTCTCGATAAGCTAATCCCAAACATTTATTTTGAGTTCTCGAAAAGTCATTTACCTTTTACTATAAATACCCATGCATCTCAACATACACATGTTTTAAGCCTTCAAAAATTCTAAGTGACCTAATTTTCAAATCTAAACCAATTTCTCTCTCGTTTCAAGCTATTTCTCTCAAATTTTTCTTACCCATTCACTATCACTCAAAATAAATGGCACTCAATCTTGCTAGAGCAGAAATCCTTAGGAATGGAACCAACTATCTCGCCTTTACTAATGCTAACCAAGCCCAAGATTCAGATTTTTGTCTAAATCTTATCTAATAGGTGCTTAGACTGCAAACCCATTCCTATACATGGATGTCCTGCATGAATTATGGACAACAGCTGTGATGAGAACAGTTGTGCATGATAACTCAACCTCTCTAGCGGTGAACTACTCAATTGGAGGCCAACAAATTGAGTTCAATGAGAGAGAGATGTGAATTTGGCTCTGGGACTTCCAACTGAAAACTTGGCGGAGGTGCCAACATAGGATGAACTAGATGAGTTAATAGACTTCATCAACTATGGAGGAAGGATTAATCTGGCAAGTCTTAACGGGACCAATCTCAGGAAGGAATGGTCATTCTTGGTGGATTCCATTGTGAGGGCCTTTACTTGCAGGAAGACTAGATATGACAACATCTCATGTATGGCGTAAAAGCTAGTCTACTCAATAGCCTACAACAGACACTTGAATGTTGGTCTATTGATCTTGGAAGAACTTGGAACCAGACTCACAATGCCCCTAGCCAAAAGAGGTAAAGAAACTTTTTCCCCTAGGTTTAGAATGTCTATTTAAATCATAAAGTATCAGACATTCATTTACTGAATGGTATAGACAATACAAGAATAGGAAATTGTAAGCAAGTGTCCAAAAGTATATTTGGTTCACTTAATACAAAGAATAAGGTAAATGTAAGTCTTAAACTCACTCCATTTATGATGGAGAGGTTTAGGACTTAATTTTACCCTATGCCTGACATTAGGGCAAATATAGAACCTAGTACCATAATGGTTCATGCTTCTATGGAAGTACAAATACAAGAACACCAATAGGAACCTACCAATACTGAACCCTTTCTTCTCTACCGATAGAAGCTAGGAAACCAACCACTTTATCCACCTAAAAGGGTGAAGTGGGTAAAAAGAAGAGAAAAGGGGCACCAATTGCAATAATTTCTGAGAGTGGCGAGGATACACAAGAACAAGAGTCACCCTTGGTAAGAAAACCAAAGAAGGTAAAACAGACAGAGTTGACCACTCAAACCACCTCTCTCAAAAGCATGCAGTTGTAAAACATGGACAAAAACAGATTCTAGGGGCATCCTCTCAACTAGATGTCTCTATTGAAAAGAGCACCCTCCCAAGTGCACCCTATAAAGAGTCTGCACAAACACTTGAATCAATTCAAGTGTATGGTAGAAGAAATAAGGATGGCACACACAAAGAGAGCACATCTCTTAAAGCTCCCTCATTTACTCGGGGGAGCTGCCAACACTCACTTCTAATATTCACAATCTTATATCTCAAAATTCTTCTTCCTATAATGAAACTCTTGAATTTGGTTCTCAAGAGTTGCCAAAATCAAGTGACATGGTTCTAGAAACCATGATCACCACCAAGGAACGACAATCTGTTGGTGAGAGGCTACATGTTGGGGTAGACCTTGATGACACCAACACAAATATAGTGGTTTCATCAGTTTTTACTGAAGAGCCTGTGGTGGATACCAATGCATCTTCATGTGCAAATCAACCTTCACAGGTTTTTCGGTTTGAGGGTAGTACTACTGAGGGGGAGCTATCTAAATCATCTCCAATTCAATTGGAGGTTCCACAATTTGAAACAACTCCCCTCAAAACCCTAGCTGAAGTTGCACTCATAATTGAGGCTAGGAGTTCAATTGCCAATGATCCTGCTATGGGGGAGGCAAGTACAACACTTTCAAGTGATAGTATTTTAAAAGAAACACAAGGGTTTGAGGCTAGAGCACATGACAGTAACATAGCTAACTCCCCTTCAATTCAAATGGAGGTTCCCACTTCTAATGTGGAATAAAAAACTCTCTCAACCACAACTTTAACTGTGAGTCAAACTGTGACATTTGTCACATGTGATTTTGATGCTGCACAACCTTCTTCTTCTCAACAACAACCATCTAATGATATCCAACAATGGATGCAAAGCACCGAAGTCCAGCCTAATATAATGGATGATCTTCAAGTTGATCAGATTTCTGAGTTGGCCAATATCTCACAGCACCTCCTCACAACAAACATGAGCAATCAGGACTATCAAGCCATTCTGCTATCTTATAATTAAGAAGTAGAAAAAAATAGAAGATTATCAATGATGCTGAGCAGGATGGGAATGTAGATGCTTGGCGATCTAAGGACTATGCACTGGAAATAGAAGAAGTCTTGGCCAGATTTAGAGATGACTATGTCACAATTCTGGGAAGCAATTCTAAGGACGTGTCTCCACAAGCTGTATATGATGCCATCACAGAAGTTCAGAAAGCTCAACTCAAGGAATTTCACCTATTTGGTAAATCCTTAGAACTCAGATTGATTGGACATGAGGACGAAATAAGAAAGTTGGTTAGAGAGAAGATGGATGAAATAATACCTTCAAAAGTCAAGATCACCTCCAAATTTCAACATTTTTCTGATCAAATGTCAAGATTGGACATGACTAATGTGGATAAAGATGTCAAAGCTCTTAGACAGTCTTTCAAGGCTCTACATGAAGTGGTTCAACAACACATCATAAATTCAAATGACACTAGATTGAAATTGGACCAGCTTCATTAGAGTAGATATCAACCATTTACACTCCTCATGGAAGGGATTAAATAAGTAGTGCAAGAAACTTTTGGGTCATCTCAACCATTAAGTTCACAACATCAAGCTTCTTCTTCAAATCTTCAACTGCAAAATCTTCAAGATCAAGTCTCTACTCTACAATCATCTAGTGACTCACTCACATCTCAAGTGCAATCTCTCACCACACCGGTGCAGAGTCAACAGGAAAATATCCAAACCCTGGTGGACTCTCATAAGAATTTATAAATACAGAATTTTGTTGCTTTGGGGGTCATCATGGGAAAGCTTAATATTCTATTGCCTGCACTTCCTGAAGCTGTGAGGCCTGAATTACCATCTCCCATATACATGCCTGTTACCAAGACTAAGGGGGAGATAGAAGCTAAGATTCAAAAATTCAAGGATGCTAGTAAGGATGGTAAGGACAAATTGACATCAACTTCAACTTCTATTTCTCAAGTTGGTCAAGACTCTAAGGCTCAACTATCTGAAGATGTTGGAAAAGACAAACGTCAAAAAGCTGTAGAAGAACCTTTCAAAGATCAAGAATTTAATGATCTTCTGTCAGTTTTGAGTGAGTCCCTCAACAACAACTATATAACTTACAAGAGAGCACTGACCAACAACATAAACTTTGTCAGAGTTGTGATTGTAGAGGTCAACAATTTCAGAGAGGAAAGAATTATTGCAAATGTCAAGGATGGAGGTTTGGACAGATGTCTACAGGTGTCTCTCTCTAATATTCAAAAATTGAAAGCATCTGAGATGGATGTAGTAATAGACAAAGTGCATAGAGTAATTCCAAAGGACACCCATCTCACCCATCTTCTACAAGAACTTAAAAAGACTCAGATAGATATTTTTCCAGAAGCCTATCTCTATCCAAATAAGGGGGTGGCATACATCTGTCCTCAAACCAAGAAATTCAAGCACTTCATGGTTCCAAAGAAATGTGTCAAGTCAAATATGAGGCTGATCATGACTCTTCAATCTGATCTCAAATGCAAAAAGAATAAGAAGATTGAAGATGAAGAAATGATCAGGATTCTTGACAGACACCTCACGAATGCAGATACCATGTTGCTAAGTTCACAATTGAATTTAAAGGATGACAAGGATGATGATGAGCAGAAGAAAAGTAATCAACCACCTTCTAGCTCAAATCCAAGCAAAACCTCTAGTGTAACTGGTAGCAAAGACAAGAAGAAGGATGATAAGAAAGAAGATGACAAGAAAAAGACTGAAGAAAGTAGATTTGTTGCGTCAGCAGTCTACCCAGCTAGCCCAACAGTAACAACAATTCCAACAACAGCAACAACAATTTCGACAGCAACAATAACAACTCATACAACAATAATAGCAGCAAATCCAACAGCAGCAGCTGCAGATCCAACAGCAGCATGAGATGAGGGGGAACAACTCAAGTTGTTAGTTTTAAGTCTTTCCAAGCTGTGAAATCCCCAGAATTTAAAGGTAAAGTGGATCCTGTTGCTTCAAGGATCTGGTTGAAGGAAATGGAGAAGGCTTTTGCACTCAGCAAGGTGAGTGAGGATTTAAAGACAGATTATGCTAGTTATTTCTTGAAGAATGATTCAAATTATTGGTGGTAGTCTACGCGAGCGTTAGAAGGAGAAGGTCATATTCCATGGACCCGATTTACAGAACTGTTTTTGGAAAAATATTTTCCGGATTATCTCCAGAGTCAGATGGAAATGGAATTTTTGGAGTTGAAGCAAGGAGACAGGAGTGTCACAGAGTATGAAGCCAATTTCACGGAGGTGGCTCGTATAGCACCAAAGTATGTGAGTTCGGAAGCTCAGCGAGTGAAGCGGTTTCAACAAGGGTTGAAGATAGAGATTAGGAGTGGAGTTGTAGCCTTACAACTCAAGACATATACTTCGGTTGTTCAGGCTGCCTTAGTGATAGAAAGTGACCAGAGGTTAGCTGCTAAGGAACAGGGTGAGAAGAAAAGGAAGTTTGAAGGTGGACCTGCTAGGTCAGAACCAGGAGGAGTAAGTCAGAAGTTTCAGCGCCGGTTTGGAAAGAATAAGGATATGAAGTTCAGGAGACATAATTTCCCCCAGGCTAGGCCCAATACTACCTCAGTCAGTTCTACTCCGACAAAGTTCAACAAGCCAGTGATCGACTGCAAGACATGCAAAAAGAAGCACAGTAGTCAGTCCAAAGAAAACGTCAACTGTTTCAAGTGTGGCCAGAAGGGTCATTATTCTACTGAGTGCAAATCTGAGACCCAAGGAGTAACCTATTTTAGTTGCGGCAAAGTGGGGCATATTGCTAGGAATTGCAAATCCGTGACCCAGGGCTGTGTTTAAAAAAATGTGTCCCAAGGATGAGCAACAAGTACCTCCAGAGCTAGAACCTTTAATATGACTAAGAAGTCTCCGGCTCAGGATTTCAATGTAGTTGCAGGTACGCTTTCTCTTAATTCCGTACCTGTTAACGTTTTATTTGATTCGGGAGCATCCAAATCTTTTATATCCGTGAGCTGTGTGAATAACATGCAATTAATGTTAGAAGACTTAGATGAACCTTTGACCATAGAGGTGGCTAATAAAGATAAAGTGGTCGTAAGTCAATATTGTCTTAAGTGTTCCGTAGAGATTTCAGGCATATTTTCCCTGCCGACCTAATACTTTTTGAGTTAGGAGAATTTGATTTTATTCTAGGCATGGATTGGTTGTCTCTGTATAAGGCAAATATTGACTGCAAGAAAACGAGAGTTGTTATGTATACCACAGATAATAAAAGGATCATCTATCAAGGGCAGAGGCAGGATAAGACGTTTCTTTCGATACTGCAAGCAAAGAAAGTGTTGCGGAAAGGGTGTGAAGCATATTTGGCTCATGTGGTGGATACGAAGAAAGAAACCCCTACCTTGGTTGAGATCCCCATAATAAGAGAATTTCCCGACGTCTTTCCAGAAGAATTTCCAGGATTACCACTTGATCGAGAGATAGAGTTCTCAATTGATTTGTTACCAGGAGTCGAACCAGTTTCTAAAGCTCCATATCGAATGGCTCCAGTAGAAATAAAAGAATTGGCCAAGCAACTTCAGGAATTATTAAAAAAGGGAGTTATCTGACCCAGTGTTTCTCCGTGGGGTGCTCCAGTGTTATTCGTAAAGAAGAAGGATGGAAGTATGAGGTTATGCATTGACTATAGGGGGCTGAACAAGTTGTCGATAAAGAAAAAGTATCATTTGCCACGCATCGACGATTTGTTTGATCAGCTTAAGGGGAAATTTTATTTTTCAAAGATTGACTTAAGATCTGGCTACCACCAACTGAAGATAAAGCCCGAAGATATCCCCAAGACTGCATTCAGAACAAGGTATGGCCATTACGAGTTCTTAGTGATGTCGTTTAGATTGACCAATGCACCAGCGACTTTTATGGATTTAATGAACCGGGTGTATAAGTAGTACTTGGATAAGTTTGTTATTGTATTTATTGATGATATCCTCATCTATTCAAAGACTCCCGAAGATCACACAACACATCTATGCATTGCCCTTCAGAGGTTAAGAGAAAAGAAATTGTATGCAAAGTTCTCCAAGTGTGAGTTTTGGTTGACAGAGGTATAGTTTATTGGACATGTGGTAAGTAAGGAAGGCATTAAGGTAGACCCTATGAAGATTGAAGCCGTATCCAAGTGGGAGCAACTGAAGACTCCGATAAAAATAAGAAGTTTTCTTGGACTAGCAGGTTATTACCAAAGGTTTGTAAAGGATTTCTCTAAGATCGCATCTCCATTAACCCAGTTAACTAAGAAGAATGAGAAATTAATTTGGATGGAGAAGTGTGAAGAAAGCTTCCATGAATTGAAGATGAGACTAGTATCAGCTCCAGTACGAGCATTGCCAGATGAGACGGGAAACTTTATGATTTATAGCGACGCCTCTTTGAAAGGTTTGGGTTGTGTATTGATGCAACACGATAAAGTCATCGCCTACGCCTCCAAACAACTAAAGCCTCACAAACAGAAGTATATAGTCCATGATCTCGGATTGGCATCTATAGTATTTGATTTGAAATTGTGGAGACATTACTTGTATGGAGAAAAGTGCGATATTTACACATATCATAAGAGCCTGAAGTATATATTCACTCAGAAGGACCTGAATATGAGACAGAGAAGATAGCTAGAGTTGATCAAGGATTATGACTGTTCCGTTAACTATCACCCAGGCAAGGTCAATATGGTGGCTGATGCCTTGAGCAGAAAGGAGAAGCTGAATATGGTTCATATTACGGATGAGTTAACACGAGACTTAGAAAAGATGGAAACTGAAGTTCGATTACCAAGAGAAGGTTAAGAGCAACTATATGAGATTACCTTCCAACCAGCACTGATTGAAAAGATCAAAAGATGTCAAGAGGGAGTTATGGAACAAGAATTGGACACTCTGACCGGTGAAGAATTATGTACGCAAAAGGATAACCAAGGTTTGTTGAGATTTTCTTCTAGAGTTTGGATTCCTAATGTGAAGGAATTGAAGAATGAAGTATTACACGAAGCACACAACTCTCGGTTTTCTATCCACCCTGGTAGCACTAAGATGTACCAAGATTTGAAGAAAAAATTTTGGTGGCCAGCAATGAAGAAGGATATTGCAAATTGGGTTAGCGAATGTCATGAGTGCCAGACAATAAAAGAAGAACATCAATGACCTAGTGGATTGTTACAACCTTTAGAGATTCTCCAGTGGAAGTGGGAAGAGATTGCAATGGATTTTGTGGTAGGATTGCCAAAGACGAAAGCTAATCACAACGCTATTTGGGTAAACATTGATAGATTGAGAAAGTCAGCACATTTCCTCCCAATCAACAAAAGATATTCTTTGGAAAAGCTAGTTAAGTTGTACTTGGACGAGTTGGTGACCAAGCATGGAGTTCATTTGTCCATTGTGTCAGATCGAGACCCAAGGTTCAATTCCAGGTTTTGGACCAAGTTCCAAGAATATTTAGGAACTAAGTTAAATATGAGCACTGCCTATCATCCTCATACGAGCGGTCAAAGTGAGAGAACAATTCATGCCATGGAGGATATGTTAAGAGTTTGTGTTTTAGATTTTAAAGGAAATTGGGACGAACATTTACCTTTGATTGAGTTTTCGTACAACAACAGCTGTCATGCCAGCATTGGAATACCGCCCTATGAAGCTTTGTATGGATGTAAGTGTAGGTCATCATTGTATTGGGATGAAGTAGGAGAGAAGAAAGTGTTAGGCCCTGAGTTAGTTCAGCAGACCAGAGATGCAGTGGCATTGATTCGAAAAGGTTAGAAGCAGCCCAGGATAGGAAGAGAAAGAATGCAGATTTGCATAGAAAGGATATGAACTTCAAGATAGGGTCACTGGTATTACTAAAGGTATCACCTTGGAAAGGATTAGTGTGATTTGGTTAGAAAGGTAAGCTTAGCCCTAGATTTATAGGACCATTTGAGGTTTTGAAGAGAATGGGGAAAGTTGCCTACGAGATAGCGTTACCGCCGCAAATGTAATATATCCATAATGTGTTCCACGTATCCATGTTGAAGCCCTATGTTCCTGATTTGAATCAAGTTATAGAGTATGAACCCATTGAGCGTTAGCCAGATTTGTCCTACGTGGAACAACCGATCCAAATCGTAGATCGTAAGGAGTGAGTCTTTAGAAATAAGTCAATCCCCACTGTGAAAGTCCTTTGGAGAAATCCTCGAGTAGAAGAGTCTACTTAAGAATTAGAGTCAGACATGCTTGATAAATATCCTCATTTGTTTAGTTAAGTCAGACTCTTTTTAAGGGGGGAAGGATATAATGACTTGTATATTTTGTATTACTGTAATGATGTAATTATGGAATAATTAAATAAATAAAATATGTGTATTGGTTTTGGCAGCGGTGTGTTGTTTATATAATTTATCTGTGATTTATTGGTGAAAAGGTTGGAATTGTGTAATTTATTATTAAGTTATATTTTGTTGTTACGCTTTTAAAAATAGTTTTATTGCAATTTAAATTCCATAAATATTTGGATTGTCTCTAAAATTGGTTTTATAATTTTATAATTCCAATAATTTTTTTTAGGATTTTATAAAATTGAGAAATCACTATTTCATTAATTATTTATCTTTAAATAATTTTCTGATTGCATTTACTTGTAAAATCCATATTTAACTCTAGAATTCTTCAAAAATTACGAGACTTATATTTTATGAAGTTCATAATATTCTAATAATTTTAAAATTATTTTGGAAATTTTTTGGATTATTTTCACCTGTGCGTTGATTCGTTTAGTTGTTAAAAGCGGGTATAAATTGCGTTCCAAAAATTATTTTAAAATTACGAAATTTATGTTTTATTAACTTTTGGATATTTATAATATTTTAAGACTATTTTCATAATTTTCTGAAATTATTTTCGAGTGCATTTCGGTTCGTTAATTACAAGTGTTAGGGCAAACCGAGACTCAGAACCCTCGTAATTATCCTATAAACTACGTGTTGGACTTTCAGAAGGGGGAGTGTCAGGTGTTGCTACCTCCTGTGTTCATCAGCAAAGAAAAAAATATATAAACAAAATACCCCCATTGTTCATTGTCTTCCTCCCTCGACCTCTGTCTTCTCTCTCTCTCTCTCTCGATTTTCTGGTTCTCTCTCCCTCTCTTGTTCATCTCTCTCTCGTTTCTCTTCTGTCTCTCTTTCCTCCCTTCCTCCTACTCTCGGCTTCCCTATTGTGGTGAGTTTTGCCACCGCTTTTCTTGATTCTTTTCCGATTGGCTGCTTGGTTCCGTGCTTAATTGATTGTGAGTATATATACATATGTATATGTATGTAATCAGTTAGGTGTGGTGTTCTTAGTTTCCTTTTTTATGGTTCCTCTGTTTCTCGGTTTCCGCTGGCTTCGTCCGATGAGGCGACCGCCTGTGTTGTGTTGTTGCTGCACGCGCCGCGCGTGCGTGTGGCTGTGTTCTTGATTGTTTTGCTGGCTATGTTGGTTTGGTTAATTCGAATTTAATTCATATTATTTTATTAAATTGCAGGAATTATGATTGCCATTCATGATATTAAATATAATTTCGTGTGGGGTTGATTTACAAATTTATCGGCGGAATTTTCGTGTTGGAACCCGAGTAAGCGGGTGCCCCGAGAATTTTGCCGACATCCGCGATGACATTTTACGTGCGGACGGTGGACCGTGATGACCATTATCTGAGTCCTAATTTTATAAATAAATAAAACGATTTGTATAAAATATTTTCGAAAATAAATAAATATTTGTATTACTAGTTGTATCGAAATACGAGTTACATTGTAATGTGGATTGTGGATTGTTGTGATTTGTTGGGATTGACGTCAAGTTATGTTTCGACGGGCAGGCTCATAAATAGAGGAGTCGCCGTCAAAAAGTTTCTAAAAATTTATTTTAAATACAAGAAATGTACTTTATTATATGAAATGTGTTGCCATTATTTGAATACGGACTACGTGATTACGTGTATAATTATTACATGAGTCGGGTTATCGAATTGGGTTATTAGGATTCGAGGATATCAAGCATGTTGGTATAACTAATTAGGGTATTATGTTATTGTAGATCCCAGTCGAGTTTCGTAAGGACCGAAGTCAGTGAAAAAGCTACTTAGGGGTTCCAAAGCGTTGCAAGGCAAGTACCCTGACCATTCTTTATGGTTCAGTACGTATGAATAGATTGTTGTTTTATTTTCGTAAAGGAACAGAACCGTTTTAAGTTACGTATTCCCTGTAGTTATAAATCACTGTTTTAAACTTGTTTTGGGGAAAAGTAACTTCGAAAGGTACCTATCTCGAATAAAAATAATTTGTGAACCAGCTTTACGTGTGCTGTTAAAATGAATGATTTTGAAATGAGATAGATACAAGTGTTTTGAAAACTGGATAAAACGATCAGAGATATGATACCTAGGGGCCAGAGTAGGCCTATTGAGGTGGCGTAAAAGGCTAATTCGGTTGCGCACAATTCATAACCAATTAGTCCAGCAGGTCAGAGACCTAGCTAGTCTTTGAGTTCCGGAACAGGTATATGGGATGACAGTTAGATCCGTCTGATGTTGATATCCTGATCAGCTGCTTCACATATCTGTTATATATCTGATTTGGCTTTATGATTCTCATAGGGGATTAAGTAATTGATATAGTGGATTTATAAAAGGGAATAGCATGCTAAAATTGGACTCTGGTACTGACACAGCACACTTCTCCGTTTGTTTTGTTAAAAGCATGCTAGTCATTGATATCCAGTTATCTCAGCTTTTCTTTATGTACTGTTGTTCGAGATGATCTACAGATTTTGGATTTCATGTTGATTATAGTTCTGTTCCTATAACTGTTTACATTACTGTTTTTATCTTGATATTCATATGTTGCAACTGCTGAGCGATTAGGCTCACCCTTGCAACCTGTTATATATATATATATATATATATATATATATATATATATATATATATATATATATATATCGCAGATGCCTAGAAGACCAGTCAGACTTTGGCAGAACCGTGTCTCAACCCCTTCAGGACCCGGCTCCTCAGAGGTAGTTAGTATCAGAGATCATGTGCGGTCTTATGAGTTGTTGAATAAGTTAGTGTGTCGGACTTTTGAATAAATGGTTTGTAATAATGTACAGCTTGGATCATACTTGAACCTGGATCGGATCTTGGTATGGGGTCGTAGTAGTTTAATATTAATAATAATCTTTTTCGTATTTCTGTTAATTGTGTTTAGTGACGTCAACTCCCAACCCCGGGGTTGAGGCCGTCACACATTTTCTTTTACTAATTCTCTAATTCTCTGTCAGTTAGCAGCTTTGGTTAGTGTTTCAAACTAAGCATAGGGGTTCGATTACAAGCTTTAATTAGAGATCGATTTACAAGGCGAAGGGTCAAATTAAGGTTTCGGTCGCGGTTCAAGCTGAGAGGCTCAACTAAATTTGCAATTAGGTTTTAATGTACTATTGTCCTTTACTTCAAATTGTTCTTATTGGTCATTTTGGTTTTGAGTTGAGACTATTGTGATGAAATTGGGCTCCTCTTACTTGAACTAATGTATAGATTTTGTAAGTTATGGGATGTTCTTTTTGTTCTGCAATTGTCTAACCATAATATTTTGCTTTGTTTTCTATATTTTGAGGGGCCATCACTATTTTTATTGGTATGGATTGTATTAGGAGTCTCAGCTGCATATAACCCCTTCCCTTTTTTTATTGTGGTATATGGCTCTATGTTGTGCCTATTTCTATATATTTTTGGCTTCATCTAAAGCATTAAACAGAGAGTTTAATACTTGTTACTCTTCAGTGGTAGAAGAAGTTTTCGCTCCTGATAAAAATGAAAACTAGACTGAAGTTGCTGATAAAAGGCACTTGAATATGGCATTTATTGGTGATGTTGGTAAGCTAAGGCCCTTTGTTAAATATGAAAAATAATGTTTTAGTGTTCACAATGGATTTCTGTAAATATATGTTTTTCTTATTGAATAGTTCGTGTGACTACTTATCTCTTTAGACTTGTCCCCCTTTTTTGTGACTGCATTCTTGTAGAAGCCTCAAATCTGCACACATGTTATTTCCACGTTAGCAGCCCTACTTTTGGGTTAGAGTTAATGACTTACAAAGTATGACTTTGATTACTCACGATGTCTATATTTCTCGCAAACCATTGTGTATGTGCTTAACATCTCTATAATTCCTTTTAAAATTTTTGGTTTGAACTTCTCCTTGATGCAATTATTTTATCATATTTTATTTATGTTTACAAGTGTAAATAAAAATTTCGTAATTATTTGATTATGTATGAGAACTGAGATGTTACATTATATGTGATGGTTAATGTACATATTTACGGCTGTAATGTGTAGGTAACATAAACACCAACACAGACTAACTTAGTATTGAGCTTGTGTTTTAGTCACAATGCTAATATCTTGTTGCGACTTTGTGAGATAATCAAATTTGGTTGATATGCGCCCTCCTCACAAGCACAGTCTCTAATACTTTCTATCTTCTTATTTTGTCAATTATAGGAAGAAGAAATTCCCAATTATAGTTCCTAAGCTACCAAAGACAGAAGGTAAATACAAATCACATTAGGTATATTTATGTATATATAAAACTGTATTGAGCCTTTGTGTCTTTTCTGTAAAGTACATCCAACTTATTGTAGCTTCCTTTAATATTATTTTATTAACATATCTTCACATAGTTTAATGCATACCCAAAATAATTTTTGTTAAACTGCTAAAAACAAAAAGTAGTTGGAGGCTATTCCTTATACTTCAACCCCTTACAACTTACCCAAATCTCTAAGTCCCCCTTCTATATTATGGTTATGTATTGCTTAGAAAAATTATTGCTTGACTGTGTGATATGATCGGTACTGTTAAGTTCTTGAAATTTTAGTCTAAAAATGAATGGTTGGTTGTGTCTTGATATGTACTATGCTAGTTAGTCAGGATTAAGGTATAGATGAACTTTAGATAAAGGATGCTAATATGATTACCTTGTTCTTGATTATTCAGTGCATTTCTTTATAGCATTGAAACATCTATATTATCTTAAAGGCTATTATTTCCCATATAAGATTTACCCATAACCCATGATCCATTTTATTTACACATAAAACTTTATATTATATACATATCCATGGATATTTCATATTTAAATCCATTATAACCCATTTAGAAACTAACAACCCATTTAGAAACTAACCTAATATACCCCTAAACCACTCCCTAATTGTAGAAATTGAATAGTACGTTTAAATTTTTTTGAATTCTTCTCTCTCAGAACTGCTACATAACTCCAGCCTTACCTGATCTTCTCATTCGTTCCATGCTCCTGTGGTATGCTGTTAATCATGGATCCACGCTCCCAGGAAAGCTCTGCAAGGACTTCACTTATAGGTTTGTTTTCATTCTGAAGTCCTGTTAATCATTATGCACGTTAAGTGTTATCTAATTTCTTTGGTTTATGTTTGTATCCATAGGGTTGAAACGTTTAATTTATAAACAGTTTCCCGACACTCCTATCAGTACATATCACATATAAAAAATAGCAGACATCATATATCATGTAAACACCTAAATCACGTATCATATAATTCGTATAACATATGACTCAGTTCATCACAATGTTCGACTCGGTACGTTTAAACCTGAAATCGAGTCGAAATATAACTTTTTGATAGTTACGCGACTCGGAATCTTTTACAAAATCAAGCGATCTTTCAAAATGAAAGATTTTATGTCTTGAAAGTATTTTTAATAAAAGCAAAATATTTTTCTAGAGTCTAGACGCGTTCGTTTCATATTAAACGGATGAAAGGTCTATTTATTATGAACAAAATAAGAATAATTCAATTAATAATAATATTAATTGAATTCTAAATACCTTTATATAATTTTAAAAGCTCAAATGATTTTTAAATCATTATTTGGCTTAATTATAAATGATTACATTTTATTTAACCATTTACAAATTTAATTGATTAATTAAATGAATTAATCAATTAATTAAATCAATAAATAATTAACTAAAATAAATCACAAAATAATTAAATCAAATTTTGAATTTTTGAAAATATTAAAGAAAATAAATTTCCAGAATTAAAATAATTATTTAAAAATAATTAACTAAATTAATTTTGAATAATTTTTTTTGAATTCAAAATAAGAATTTTGTATTATTTTTTTAAAAGAAATCTGCACTAACAGATTTTTAGGAATTGAATTGGGAAATTCTGGATCGAAACCGGGTCCGAGAATGATAGAAACGGGTCGGGTAGAACCGGGTTCGGGTCCGGTGGGAACTTTCCCAGAATCCGGCCACTCCTTGTTTTTCGGCGACCTAAAAATGAGTCAAAACGGCTCTATTTCCCCCGTTTTTCGAGCCTACATCAGTCAATAGCTTTCCAGAAATCTACAGACAACAACAACAATAACAGGCTGATCCCGAAATTCGTTCGCCATCAGAAAACGCCATTAACGCCGCTGAACTTGATCCGAAATCCGGCCAAAACAATTATATCGATTTACTGAGACAAACTCAGATATTTATACATGAAATTAAAACTTAACCACCGTATATTCCACCCATATAATTAAAACAAACAAACAATCATTTTATAAAAAGTTTCCAATTCGAATTAGAAACATTCAAAGTATTCATAACCCTAATTTTCCAAAATTCAAAAATCAAACTCAAATTTAAACATGTTATTGAACTCCAAATCAAGAGTATAATATACCAAAATGCTCAGAATTCTATTCTCTACAACATGCAATCTTTAAATCACATAAATAACATCAAAATCAAAAAGTCCCAATTTAATTCCAATTAAATTCAACATAAATAAAATAAATATAAATTTACTTGACGATTCTGCAATTGAACAGATTGTAGGACTTGATTGTACTCAACAAGAGCTTCGATTCGACTACTTGCATGCCGAAATCGGAGTTTGATAACGCCTTCGAATCCTTGATTGATTATGAAGAACACGATGAATATTTATGTTCTCTCTGGATAATTGTATGTTTTACTATATATTTATGTTTATCTGTATAGAATGAAGTACAGTGACAGCTATTTATATTTACGAGAATTTAGGACCCCATTGGATATAAAAATCCAATACTTAATAGCTAAGAATAAATAAAACCTTATCCAAATGGTCCCCGTTTGAGGATAATTATCAAAATCAGGCTTTTTGTATATACAGTCTTGGTCTCAGAGCCTTGGTTACACGAATTACGAGAAGATAATATAATAGTTTAATCAAAATATTCCGTTTCTTGAAAATACGGGTTTTATCGATTTACCGAAATAAAAATTGTATCGTAAAATTTGTGTCGGGAACCGCACAACTAAAACCGTACTCCGAATCGAAAAAGTTAAAACACGAAAAGTGCTCGGAATTATCATATTAGGTTACGAAGGAGTTTTCCCGAGACTTCCAGGTAGTAAACACGTAACAACGATTGAAGTTGGACGATTCCCGAATATCCAAAATATAATTAATTAGAAAGTCATTAAATAATTCCGCAAATCATTTATAAAATCATATAACAATCAATATTTCACTTTAAAATATCTAAATAATATATGACCCATTCTAAGAATTATAATAATTAAAATTCGCAATTCTGGCACATATAAACCACAATTACGGGAAATTATTCATATATAACTTTACAGAAAATACACATATAATATTCATAATTTCTCTTTATTACTCATACGATCACAACCACACAAACCACTTAATTACATAACACTTATTCTCACATAATCCATAAATTATGGATTTTAAAGACAAGATATGAAATTTAGTTTAGAAAGAAATTTACACATCAACAATACAATAACCCGGGATTTAAATATAAAATTTTGAAAACTATTTAAACTAGACTAAAATATTAAATTTTATTCCTTTCTTTTTAATAAAAATACTATTATAATTATAAACAAATTTTAAAAAGTTCGGGTCATTATAATCTACCCTCCTTAAATGGATTCCATCCTCGGAATCATAGAAAGAAAGAGAGGGTGCAAATATTAGTTAATCTATATTAATCCATATATTAAACACATGCCAATTATTCATATCGTCATAATAATATTTACTTAATGTAATCACAAGATTTATAGAGTCGCCCAATTTAAAAACCCGGGATATTACATCCTACCCCCCTTATAAGGATTCCGACCTCGGAACCAGCGAAGAGAATTAAGACGTATGTATATATATATTTCCACTACGTGTGTCGTAATATTGTATTGTTAGTTTCTTTTGATTATCCTTGGCATACTTCAAATTTATAGAAATAAGAATCTCAAGACTTTCATAAATGCACAATTTACTTTCCAAAATCAATCTTTCAGAATTTTGATCATAAGACAAGATATCTTCGGGATAGATTTCATTTAAATAAAAGAATGACCGAGAGATCAATATGATCAAACGAACTTGGTGTTGCGTGTCCAAATTAAGACACTACTAACGGTTGTTAACCTTCTTGTAGTCACAACACACACAAGTGATGACGTCCCAACCAATTCCTATCAAACATACATGTATACCTTGTTCCCCTTATAGTTAGGGTTGTTCATCCCAGTCGAATTAAAGGAATATCAAAAGAATCTCTTAAGAAATTGAAGATCGCTGACTTTTCACAATCAAGCTTTTATCACACACCTTTGTTTCCAAATTCGTACAAGGAATCAATACAATTGTCATCTCAATATCCGAGATATGGAAAATCCCATTTATCAAAACTTTTGCAGAAAATATCATCAAAATTTTTAGTAGAACAAGTACTAGAATACTTTAATGATGAAGAGAAACAATCAGAATAACCTTTAGTTGAAGAAAAGTATTGCCAAGGTCTTCTCAAATTTCTGCTCTCATTTAATAAATCGTTGTCCACTACATGCCTTCTTCTTCGCATCCTTAACAATCGATTAACGTTAACTCGTAATTTGCTCGTAAGATCTCGTCGTAGGTGCTATCATTGGCAAGAAGTCTGGCCTACCTTGATATCATCTGAAGTCCCATTTAGCTTGACACAACCTGATGCCTCATCCCGCTTTGCGCAGTCGTCGTCATCGAATACTAACATTCTAACAAATTTGCAGACATATAATTGAACTCAACTCTACACACACCTTATTATCTACTATTCATCCATATACAAAAATTCTCACTCAGACTCAACACTCACTCTATCTCTTAATATCTACTCTTTATATTTTGAGCAGAACAATAACCAGCATCTCTACATTTCAATACTACTAGGCCTTTCTAGGATATACAAAATTCTATACAAGTTTTAATTCAACTGCTCACTATTAAAATTATTCAAATAGGTCTAACTCTGACCCTTCTCAAATTACTATTAATCTGATTTGATTCACCTACTGGATACTGAAATATCTAGAAATAGGAATCTTAATCTCTATAACGATAGACATTTAACTTAAGCACCTAATATTCATTAAGACTTTAGAACTTAATCTTTTCACATTCTCAACTTAACCATCTAACCTTCTTAACCTAACCGTCTAACTTGATTTTATTACTCACCCACTTGAAGATTATCCCCATATAGTCTTACTATACCTCTATCTGAGGTTACACCATATTCTTCTTCTCTATTAAGCTTATTATAACCTATATTCCAATCTCAATAACTTATAACCTGTAGCTCTGATAGCAACTGTGATGTCCCTCAAATTCGGGAGTCTGGATTTGACGTCATCACACGAAAACCACTTTTTAAAATACTTTTGAAAACCCTGTATTTTTTAAAAGATAATAAAAATCAAAGAGTTCAAAACATAAACATCTAAAATGATTTAAGAGAAAACAGTTCAACCCCCTAAAAACAGGATCGAATACAAGTTACATCATTGAAATTAGAATTAACCATTATTATTAATAAAAAACATCTCTTACAATTTCAAGTCTTCTTCAATAAGAAGAATCACCACTAATTTATTTACAAATCTGATTTACAACTGAATCTCAGTAGACAACTCTAACTCGAACCTTCTTCTTCTCATTCTCTAAGAACCTTCCTTGACCTCTGGATAACTTAATCACTCATACTCTTCGCACAGCCTTATCCTTAAATGCTACCGAACTCGAACAACTCGTCTTTAAGCCTTTCTGAAATGGTTATAAGAAAAGCAATGGTGAGCAACAATGCTCAGCAAGTACCAATATAGCAACAACAATCTGAAATAATTTATCAAGAGTTCACAAGCTCAGGGTAGTTGGGAAAAATTCAATCATTCGAAAGAATTATAGAACTAGACTTATCTCATTTTCACTAAAACCAAAGGTTAGGCTGCTGATCAGTCACACACTAACCCCGAACATGGAACACAGCCGTGTTCTCTATACTGGATCCAAGGCACACTTTGGCCTACAATTGACCACGAATTTGGTCCACATATTTTATAAAAACAATCACATTCTAATAATTCAATTCAAATAAACATTCATATTCATAAACCGGACAAAAATCAACAGTTTTAAAAGCATCTAATTAAATAACATTGCATTTTATAAATAAAACCTGCATGAAAGAGATTCAATCTTGTAATAACAAAGGTTTGGTAATTCTGAAAAGAAATCAGTTACATAAGGGTGTGTTCGATGAATGGATGATATCTGGTGACATTGAAGAAGTATTGTAACATTGGATAAGTTTTTGGTTATTCCAAAACTCGAAGATAGAAAGAATTCATGGTTTCATTCTCAAAAGTAAAAGTTTACCAGATGTGTTTACCGCATAATACAAAATACCGTAATCATGAAATAAATATCAAATCTTTGCAACATATAAGAAAGGATTTAGGAACATGCCTTATATTCAATTCTCAACTGATAGCTTAGTCTCACACTTCATACTTCACAATCTATGCATATTAATTCCCCGATAACCTCTGACTCTACTTTATTCACTGCACGTCGTTGCTTTCTCGACTTGTTTCGTATTCTCTTTGTGACATCATTTGACCTTCTATATGTCTTCAAAATTGCACGTCTCGTCCGGATCCTTTACGAGAAAGGATCCTTTACGAGAAAAGCATAATACTATAATCACTAAACAGTCTATCGACTTTAACTTAAAATTATTAAATCTGTATCCATACCCCCTTCACATATACATATCACTTATCTCGATAAACTTTTAACACGTAATCAAAACTCAACTCATATAATTCTTCGGACATACCAATTATCAATTAATACATACTCATGCTTGAACTCTATCTTACAGTCAACCCATTTTACACACAATATTCTATAAACCAACGCTTGTACAATTCATATCAAAATTCTGACATTATCTCGTCTATTTATTAGAATATACCCCTTTTATTCTATTTCAGTCAACAATCAATCAACATGGACACTATATTATGTTATTCGATTCACTTACCACCTTCCTAACATAAAATACAACCGTATACTTCACAAGATCTTCACTTAACACATAATCAGATCATATATAATCACATTGTGCATATTTAATAGCATATGCTCACATTTCTGACTCAATCACTTTATTACGAAATATTAAATAGAAAGTATAAGCTTCTAATCACTTTTCGTTTCGTCTGAATCCGAATTACGGATCAGAAGATATGATTAAAACAGTTTCATGACACTCCTATCAGCACATATCATATATAACAGATAGCAGGCATCACATATCATGTAAACACCTAACTCGAGTATCAAATAATTCGTATAACATATGACTCGGTTCATCACAACGTTCGACTCGGTACCGTTTACTCGGTACCATTTACAAAATTAAGCGACCTTTTGAAACGAAAGATTTTATGTCTTAAAAGTATTTTTAATAAAAGCAGAATATTTATTATGAATAAAATAATATTAATTGAATTTTAAATACCTTTATATAATTTTTAAAAGCTCAAAATGATTTTTAAATCATTATCTGGCTTAATTATAAATGATTACATTTTATTTAACCATTTACAAATTTAATTGATTAATTAAATGAATTAATCAATTAATTAAATCAATAAATAATTAACTAAAATAAATCTCAAATAATTAAATCAAATTTTGAATTTTTAAAAATATTAAAGAAAATAATTTTCCAGAATTAAAATAATTCAGTTAATTATTAAAAAATAATTAACCCAATTAATTTTGAATATAAAAAAAATAGAATTCAAAATAAGAATTTTGGATTATTTTTTTTAAAAAAAAATCTGCACTAATAGATTTTTAAGAATTGAATTGGGAAATTCTGGATCGAAACCAGGTCGGAGAATGATAGAAACGGGCCGCGAAGAACTGGTTTCGAGTCTGGCGTGAAATTTCCCAGAATCCGGCCACCCCCGTTTTCAAGTGACCTAAAAACGAGCCAAAAAGGCTTTATTTTCCCCGTTTTTCAATCCTACATCAGTCAATAGCTTTCCAGAAATCTACAGAAAACAAGAACAATATTAGACTGATCCCAGAATTCGTTCGTTGACAAGAAACGCCATTAACGCCGGTGAGCTTGATCAGAAATCCATCCAAAACAATTATATCGATTGAACCAAACTCAGATATTTATACATGAAATTAAAGCTTAAACACAGTATATTCCACCCAAATAATCAAAACAAACAGACAATCATTCTATAAGAAGTTCCCAATTCGAATTGAAAACATTCAAAGTATTCATAACCCTAATTTTCTAAATTCGAAAATCAAACTCAAATTTAAACATGTTATTGAACTCCAAATTAAGAGTATAATATACCAAAATGCTCATAATTTAATTCTCTACAACATGCAATCATCAAATCACATAAATAACATCAAAATAAAAAAAACCCTATTTTAATTCCAATTGAATTCAAAATTAATAAAATAAATAGAAATTTACTTGATGATTCTGCAGTTGAACAGATTATAGGACTTGATTGTACTCGTCGAGAGCTTCGATTCGACTACTTGCACGCAAAAATTGGAGTTCGATGACGCCTTCGAATCCTCGATTGATTTTGAAGAACACGATGAATATTAATGTTTTCGCTGGATAACTGTATAATTTTATTGTATATTCATGTTTATCTATATAGAATGAAGTACATTGACGTCTATTTCTATTTACGAGAATTTAGGACTCCATTGGATCATATCGGATATAAAAATCCAATACTAATAGCTAAGAATAAATAAAACCTGATCCAAACGGTCTCCGTTTTAGTATATTTATCAAAACCAGGCTTTTTGTATATGCCTTAGTTACACGAATTACGAGAAGATTATATAATAGTTTAATCAAAATATCCCATTTCTCGAAAATACGGGTTTTGTCGATTTACCGAAAGAAAAATTGTATCGTAAAATTTGTGTCGGGAACCGCACAACTAAAATCGTACTCCGGATCGAAAAAGTTAAAACACGGAAAGTGCTCAGAATAATCGAATTAGGTTAGGAAGGAGTTTTCTCGAGACTTCCGGGTAGTAAAAACGTAACAACGGTTGAAGTTGGACGATTCCCGAATATCCAAAATATAATGAATTAGAAAGTCATTAAATAATTCCGCAAATCGTTTATAAAATTATATGACAATCAATATTTCACTTTTAAAATATCTAAATAATATATGACCCATTCTGAGAATATCAATAATTAAAATTCGCAATTCTGGCACATATAAACTACAATTACGGGAAATTATTCATATATAACTTTACATAAAATATACGTATAATATTCATAATTTCTCTTTACTACTCATACGATCAGAACCACACGAACTACTTAATCACACAACACTTATTCTCACGTAATCCATAAATTCTGGATTTTAGAGACAATATATAAAATTTAGTTTAGAAAGAAATTTACACATCAACAACACAATAGCCCGGAATTGAAATATAAAATTTTGAAAACTATTTAAACTGGAATAAAATATTAAATTTTATTTCTTTCTTTTTAAGAAAAATACTTTTATAATAATAAAAAAAGTTCGGGTCATTATAATCTACCCTCCTTAAACGGATTCCGTCCTCGGAATCACAGAAAGAAAGAGAGGGTGCAAATATTAGTTAATCCATATTAATCCATATATTAAACACATGCCAATTATTCACAATGTCATAATAATATTTACTTAAGGTAAATCACAAGATTTATAGACTCGCTCAATTTAAAAACCTGGGATATTACATAGGCTATGTGATTAGAATAAAAATTGCGTAATAAATAAGTGCATAATTTTCACCATAGTGTCATTAATTTCAGGTTTAACGCCACACCTTGTCGGACGTTTATGGAAACAGTACGTTGTGGATCAATTTGCTGCCATTGAACAATATAGATTAGATTGGGTTTCAACGCATCAAACTACCATCCGTGCTGATTTGTATAATTCTGTACGTGATGTTCTCAGTAGAGGATACCCTGATCCAATGCATGTTGGAAAAGCTGTTATACTGCCTGCTTTATTCACTGTATCTCAGCGATACATGTCTCAATAATTTAAGGACTCCTTGGCAATATGTCTTGCAATTGGTTATCCATCCTTATTTCTCACCATGATGTGCAACTCAAAGTGGCCAGAGATACAAAACAAGCTTAAATTATTTCCTAATGTTGATCCCGTCGATGCACCGGATATTGTTTCCTGCTTATTTAAGTTGAAGCTTGATCAACTATTAGATTTGATTAAAAAGAAGAACTAGTTTGGAAAGTGTATAGGAGGTAAATTTTATTTATTGGATACCAACAATTTTACATTAAGTTTTTGCTTAAATATCTACACATGCAATAAATTGATCGACATGTTTTTTCTTTACTTATGTTGCACAGTTATGCATGTAATTGAATCCCAGAAGCGGGTTTGCCACATGTGCATATGTTAATATGGTTGAGCCCCGAAAGAAGACCTAATTCTATTGAAAAGGTTGACCAGTTGGTATCTGCTGAAATACCGGATAAGAATTCTGATCCAATAGGATAGGAAGCTGTTAAAAACTACATGATGAATGGACCTTGTTGTAAGGACTTATACACATCTCCATGTATGGTGAAAGGAAAATGCATTCGTCATTTCTAAAGAGGTGTTAATAATTAGAATTATACATATATTTCGTAATATTATTATTTTATTATTAATTTTGACGCATGTATATTGTTTTCATATTTTCATTGCAGATTTAATGGTAATACTTATTTTGACGATTGTGGTTTTCCTGTATAGCGGAGGCGTAACACTGGTAGAGTTATCAATAAAAAAGGGATCAACCTTGCCAATCAATATGTAGTGCCATACAATCAAGATCTTATGTTGCGTTTTCAGTGTCATATAAATTTGGAAATATGCAACAGTTCAAGATTGTAGAAATGTCTCTTCAAGTACTGTTTGAAGGGTCATGGCACTGCTATAATATTGTTGAAGAAGAAAGGTAACAAATCAGGGAATGAATAAACTGTAAGATCCATGAAAAATTTGAATGAGGTGAAGAATTTTCTTGATGGTAGACATGTTTGTGCATCTGAGGCATCCTGGAGGATTTTTGGGTTTGACATTCATCATCGTTCCCCAAGTGTTGATCGCTTACCAATACATTTGCCCGGTCAGAAATACTTTAATTTCCAGAGTTTTGCAGATTTGGAGAATGTGTTAGATATATTTGATAATGTCATGTGTAATATGATTTGTGTTTAGTTTTCAGATCTTACCTAACAGGATAAATCAGTACTTAACTGGAAATCAGCACTTATACTGAAGACAGAACTTAAGATATCAGAACTTAAGTTATCAGAACTTAAGGTTCAGAACATATTTATCAGGAGATAATAGCAGGACTTAAGATGACTTTCAGATAAGGCAGGCAGCTGATTGAAAGGAAAGAAGATCGAGACTAAGACATAAAAAATTGTACATGAAGAAGGAATTCTATGAAGAATAGAATACTTGGAAGAAAAGATAACTAGTTGATATATTTTGGGAAGCAGAATTATATTCCATATCAATTAAAGATTATCTTGTAACTGTGTAGTATATAAACACAAGCATAGAGTTTACACTATAAGTGTTACGATTATCGAAGTTATTATTCTTTGTAACTCTAGCAGCTCTCGTGATAATTTGTTCATCACTGAGAGAGGACAGTTCCATATTGTAACAGAGTTTATTGTGTTGAATAAAATCTGTTTTCTGTTACTTGAGTTCTTATATTCGATTTGATTGTGCTAAACATTGTATTCAACCCCCTTCTACAGTGTATGTGACTTAACAAGTGGTATCAGAGCCTTCTGTTAACTAGAATCAACTTGAATCTGTACAAATGGTTTACCACTCTGTTTTGAAAGAAGATATCATGTTATACTTTATGACAGATGGGAGGGTATTCCAGATCAGGGAGAATGAAATTTCATTGAAGAATTTTGAAGAACTGGAACATGTTCTATTTCTGATTCAAGTGAAAAACAGATCAACAGATGGTGCTGCAGGGTGTTTAAAATCAAATATTCAAAGACAGAAGAAGCTTTACTCTGTAAAATCTGACAGCCCGTACTGTCCCACGTACAGATCTCACAGTGGAGAAATTGTTGAAATGAAGCCTAATACTGCTAAAATGATCACTACATTTTCTAGTATTAAGGGACTTGAATTCAATCTAGAGTCTGATAAAGCCTATATCATCAGACTAGATCAGGATATAAGGAAAGCTAAAATAAATGATCTCAGGGCTGCTATCTTTCAAACTGGTAAAGATACAGTTGAATTGAAAAATGCTAAAAGGAGGATGGTCAATGAACTTGAATATGCTGAGAGATGTCTGTTGAAGGATTATCTCAGAACAACTCCTGATATCAAAGAGATCAGAAATTGAAGCCAATTCAAAGATCTACAACTGCTTAAATTCTGAAGGATATACAGACTGTAGCTGATATCAGACCTTGAGGATGGTAAAGCTATAAGGACTGTAAGTTGTAGTTATCTAGTTAAATTGCTTGTCTCTCTTCTTTTACCTGCTGATGCCAAAAAGGGGGAGAAAGTAATTAAGTCCAAATGCAAATCTAGTCAAGTACTGAAGGGTAAGGATGATGGAAATGATGACCAGGGAAACTCTAGAATGGGTAGAGGTCATGGTCAAGGTAAAGGTTTTTCATCAAGCAAAGCTGGAACTACAAGTCAAAGAACAAGTTCTGATACCGGTAAAAGGATAAGTTCTGATACTGGTAAAAGGATAAGTTCTACTTGACATCTGGAGCTTGATGAAGAAATTTCAAAGAAATCATTTCTTAAAGAAAATCTAGGAATGGACTTTGAAAGTCTAAAGGAAGAAGAAGCTAGACTTAAAGCAGAAATTGTCAATTCCATGTCTAAAGCTTCTGTTGTTGAAAAGAAACTTCCAAAACCTAAGGGTATTGTGATTAAGGAGAGGAAAAATTTTGAGGCAACCAAAGCCAAATCACAAGTGGAGGTAGATCTAAGATCCAAGGACAAAGAAAAAATTGATGAACCTGTAAAGGTATATGTGCCAATCATGGATGAAGAAATAATTGATGAAGAAGATGCTAGTCTTACTCTGATGAAAAAGAAGATTTCTCAACCAACCTCTGACATGGCTCAAGTTGTTCAGAATCAAGATGTAGTAAGTTCTGATATGACAATGAAGCAAGCAACCTCTGACATAGCTCAAGTTGGCTTGATTTCAGAAGATAAGGAAATGGAAACCTCTAACATTGCTCATGTTAAACCTTCAAAGATGCTACTACAAGGATTCACCAAAGCTCAACAGACTCAACCTTTGAAGACTACATCAAGTGGTTTTGAAGCAAGAGTTGTTACAGGAAAGGTAGCAAGAGATAAATCAGGATTGGGTAGTTCTAAAGAGAAGAGAATACACAACACTACAAATGATCCAACTTCCTTAAGTGAACCAGGTGTAGGAGCAACTCCTGAGAGATTGAATCAAGTTGAATCTGTACAAATGGTTTACCACTCTGTTTTGAAAGAAGATATCATGTTATACTTTATGACAGATGGGAGGGTATTCCATATCAGGGAGAATGAAATTTCATTGAAGAATTCTGAAGAACTAAAACATGTTCTATTTCTGCTTCAAGTGAAAAACAGATCAACAGATGGTGTTGCAGGGTGTTTAAAATCAAATATTCAAAGACAGAAGAAGCTTTACTCTTTAAAATCTGACAGCCCATACTGTCCCAAGTACAGATCTCACAGTGGAGAAATTGTTGAAATGAAGCCTAATACTGTTAAATCATCACTACATTTTCTGGTATTAAGGGACTTGAATTCAATCTAGAGTCTGATAAAGCCTATATCATCAGACTAGATCAGGATATAAGGAAAGCTAAAATAAATGATCTCAGGGCTGCTATCTTTCAAACTGGTGAAGATACAGTTGAATTAAAAAATGCTAAAAGGAGGATGGTCAATGAACTTGAATATGCTGAGAGATGTCTGTTGAAGAACTATCTCTGAACAACTCCTTATATCAAAGAGATCAGAAATTGAAGCCAATTCAAAGATCTACAACTGCTTAAATTCTGAAGGATATACAGACTGAAGCTGATATCAGACCTTGAGGATGGTAAAGCTATAAGGACTGTAAGTTGTAGTTATCTAGTCAAATTCTCATGCATTTGTACTTAATGTTTTTGACATCATCAAATATCTGTTAAACTTGTATATTATGCTAATTTACAAGTTGGGGGAGATTGTTAGATATATTTGTGATGTCATGTCTAATATGATTTGTGTTTAGTTTTCAGATCTTATTTAACAGGACAAATCAGTACTTAACTGGAAATCAGTACTTATACTGAAGTCAGGACTTAAGATATCAGAACTTTAGTTGTCTAAAATTAAGTTATCAGGAGATATTTATGAGGAGATAATATCAGGACTTAAGGAGGTTTTCAGATAAGGAAGGCAGCTGATTGAAAGGAAAGAAGATCAAGACAAACATAAGAAGAGATATGCATGGAGAAGAATTCTATAAGGAATAGAATACTTGGAAGAAAAGATAACTGATTGATATATATTAGGAAGCAGAATTATATTCGATATCAATGAGATCCGATCCTCAGTGGAATTGCTTGTCTCTCTTCTATTACTTGCTGATGCCAAAAAGGGGGAGAAAGTGATTAAGTCCAAATGCAAATCTATTCAGACACTGAAAGAAAAAGATGATGGAAATGATGACCAGGGAAACTCTGATAAGGATAGAGGTCAAGGTCAAGGCAAAGGACTTTCGTCAAGTAAAGCTAGAATTACAAGTCAAGGGACAAGTTCTGATCTGGGAGAAGAATAAGTTCTGATACTGGTAAAAGGATAAGTTCTGGTGAATATCTAGAACTTGATGAAGAAATTTCAAAGTAGTTATTTCTTAAAGAAAATCCAGGAATGGACTTTGAGAGTCTAAAGGAAGAAGAAGCTAGACTCAAAGCAGAAGGTGTCAAAACAAAATCTGAAGCTTCTGTTGTTAAAAGAAATTTTCAAAGCCTAAGGGTATTGTGATAAAGGAAAGAACAAGTTCTGAGGCAACCAAGGCCAAATCACAAATGGAAATTGATCCAAGGTCCAAGGGTAAAGAAAAAGTTGATGAACCTGTAAAGGTTTATATGCCAATCATGGATGAAGAAATAATTGATGATGAAGCAGATGCTAATCTTACATTGATGCATAAGAAGATTTTTCAAGCAACCTCTGACATGGCTCATGTTGTTCAGAGTCAAGATATAGTAAGTTCTGATATGACAGAGAAGCAAGCAACCTATGACATAGCTCAAGTTGGCTTGATATCTGAAGATAAGGAAAAGGAAACCTCTGACATTGCTCATGTTAAACCTTCAAAGATACTCCTACCAGGATTCACCAAAGCTAAACAGACTCAACCTTTGAAGACTGCAACAAGTGGTTTTTAAACAAGAGTTGTTACAGGAAATGAAGCAAGAGATAAATCTGGGTTGGGTAGTTCTTATGAAAGAAGAGTACATAACACTACCAATGATCCAACTTCCTTAAGTAAACCAGGTGTTGGAGCAACTCCTGAAAGATTGAATCGACTTGAATCTATAAAAATGGTTTACCATACCTTCTTGAAAGAACATATCTTGTTATATTTTATGACAGATAGAAGGGTATATCAGATTAAGAAAAATGCTATACCACTGAAGTATTTTGAAGAACTGGAACATGTTCTATTCCTACTTCAAGTGAAAAACAGATTAACAGATGGTGCTGCAGGATATTTAAAGTCTCAAATTCAAAGACAGAAGAAGCTTTATTCTGTAAAGTCTAACAACACATATTGTCCCAAGTACAGAGATCACAAAGGTGATATTGTCGATATGAAGCCTAACTCTGCTAGGATTATAACTACTTTTCTGGGTTATAAGGCTGTGGACTTCAATCTAGAGTCTGACAAGGCATATCTGATTAGACTAGATCAGAAGATAAGAAAAGCTAAGATAAATGATCTCAGAGCAGCTATTTTTTAAACTGGAGAAGATACAGATGAATTGATAAATGCTAAAAGGAGGATGGTCAATGAACTTGAATATGTAGAGAGATGTTTATTGAAGAACTGTCTCAGGAAAACTCCTGATATCAAAATGATCAGAAGAAATTAAAAGTTAAAGCCAAGTCAAAGATCTACAACTACTTAAATTCTAAAGTTTATACAGACTGAAGCTATTATCAAAAGTTATAGATGGTAAAGCTGAAAGGACTTTAAGTTGTAGTTATCTAGTCAAATTCTCATGCTTTTGTACTTAATGTTTTTTATATCATCAAATATCTGTTGAACTTGTATATTATGCTAATTTACAAGTTGGGGGAGATTGTTAGATATATTTGATAATGTCATGTGTAATATGATTCGTGTTTAGTTTTCAGATATTACCTAACAGGACAAATCAGTACTTAACTGGAAATCAGCACTTATACTGAAGACAGAACTTAAGATATCAGAACTTAAGTTATCAGAACTTAAGGTTCAGAATATATTTATCAGGAGATAATATCGGGACTTAAGATGACTTTCAGATAAGGCAGGCGGCTGATTGAAAGGAAAGAAGATCGAGACTAAGACAGAAAGAATTGTGCATGAAGAAGGAATTCTATGAAGAATAGAATACTTGAAAGAAAAGATAACTAGTTGATATATTTTAGGAAGCAGAATTATATTCCATATCAATTAGAAGATTATCTTGTAATTGTGTAGTATATAAACACAGGCATAGAGTTTACAATATAAATGTTACGATTATCGAAGTTATTATTCTTTGTAACTCTAGCAGCTCTCGTGATAATTTGTTCATCACTGAGAAAGGAAAGTTCCATATTGTTACAGAGTTTATTGTGTTGAATAAAATCTATTTTCTGTTACTTGAGTTCTTATATTCGATTTGATTGTGCTAAATAATGTATTCAACCCCCTTCTACAGTGTGTGTGACCTAACAGAATGTGTGCAATAACGCGACTTCCAAAAACAATAAACTAGAGGCTTGGTTTGTAGCTAATAGTGAATTTCCACAAGCTCGAAATTTTACGTATTCTGACTTTCCTAGCAATTTCACATGGATCAAGAAAATTGCTAAATGGAAGCTTAGGAAAAGATGTGATGTGGTTGGGAGGTTAACAGAGGTTCATGAAATAACTGGTGAATTATTGTATCTTCAAATGTTGTTACTTAGATGTAAAGGTACTCTATCTTTCACTTAGCTGTGAACTATTGGTGGAACTACATATGATACATTTAAGGAAGCATGTGGTGCTCTTGGTCTATTAAATAATGACAACCAGTGGCATGAGGCTTTGGAAGAAAATGCATTTTCAGCAGTGCCTACCCAAATTCGTGCTATGTTTGTTAACATCCCGGTGTACTATTTTGCGTCAGATCCACTTGCGCTATGGGAAAAACACTAGCCAGCATTGTCAGACGATGTTCTATACATGAGGCACAAGATTTCAGATAACATTCATTTAACATTGTTTGAGTATGAAATCCAGAACTATGCTTTAGCAGGTGTGTGATCATTATTAAATAACTGATATGTCTGTTAGTTCGTAGTGTTACTTATAATGTTGTTAATCAGATGTTGGACCATTTACCATTGTTTATTATGTGCAGAGATTGAAAAGTTTTTAAATAATGTTGGGAAGTCCTTATGAGATTTTTATATGATGCCATTTCATGACAAACGTTTTTTTCACACATTTGTTAATTGTCTCATTGTTGAGGAAAATAGCTAAAATGAAGAAGAAGTGAGACTTAATCATAAAGAAGCTCATAAAAATCTGAACTCAAGGCAACTGGATGTATATAATGCAGTTATGGATAATGTAAACAAAAATAAAGGTGGAATGTTTTTTATTTATAAGTGTGGTGGATGTGGTAAAATGTTCTGTTGGAAAACTCTTTGTTCACATTTTCGATCAGAAGGAAAGATTGTTCTTCCTATTGCAGGCTCCGGAATTGCTGCTACAATTCTTCCTGGTGGCCGAACAACTCATTCTAGGTTTAAAATACCGCTGAAATTAGATCAGAGCTCCATTGCTGGAATAAAACATGGTACATACATTGCGGAGTTGATGCAGCATACAAGTCTTATAATATGGGGTGAAGCTTTAATGCAAAATCGCTATGTATTTAAAGCCGTTGACAGAAGCTTGCAAGACATAATGGCTGCCATTGATGTAGAAAGAGGAAAAAGACCCTTTGGTGGTATTACAGTTGTGTTTGGTGGTGATTTTCGACAGATATTGTCTGATTTTCCTAAGGCTGGAAGGATGAAATAGTGAATACATCGTTTAACAAATCCCGGCTTTGGAAATCTTGCAAGGTCTTTCTTCTCAGTCGGAACATGAGATTACATTTAGGTAATTATGATGCTAGATTTGAAGTAATGGCTGACTTTAGTAAATGGCAACTTGATATTGGAGACGGAAAAGTTGAATGCATTGATACTCATCGTGCAGATGTTGAAACTGAGTTTGTAGTTCCTGATGACTATGTTGTTAAGAGTCCCTTAAAATGTCCCATAAAAACCCTAATTGACATTATATATCCAGATTTTCAGAATAATATGCATTCACAAGAGTATTTGAGATCGAGATCTATTTCGACTCCAACAAACGTCGTAGTTGATGACATCAATGCGCAAATTCTTGAAAGAGTTTTGGGTAATGTGCATGCTTATCTCATCCAAGATTTAATTGAAAACAGTGGCGTTGACGATAATGACTTTGATGCGTCCTTTCCAGTTGAGTATCTGAACTCCATTAATATGCCATGTTTTCCTAAACATGAGTTGAAAGTAAAGTTTGAAGCTGTTGTTATGTTGATGACGAATTTAAATCAGATTATGGGTCTATGCAATGGTACAAGGATGATAGTTATTGGATGCAAATAAAATAGTATAGAATGTCAAATTCTATGTGGATCTCAAGTTGGTACAAAACATCTAATTCCAAGAATCGGTATGGTCCCAACAGACACGAATTGGCCATCTGAATTTAAAAGAACACAATTTCCTCTCCAAATATGTTTTGCCATGACTGTGAATAAGAGCCAAGGACAATCATTGGACACAGTTGGATTGTATTTTCATCGACCCATTTTCTCTAGTGGTCAGTTATATGTTGCAATATCCCGTGTTACATCTCCAGAAGGACTACATATTCTTATTGATGACGATAATGGGAGAAGCACAAATATTACATCAAATGTTATGTTTGAAGAAGTTTTCTACAACCTTCCAAGATTGTGATCATATTTGTTTTAACTAACTTATTATAATTGTTTGACCATGAATATTTTTTACTTGAATTCCTTATTTCATAGTATGCAATTTGTTTGACAGTTAAATGTTTTCTTATTAATTATAATTTTATAACATGCAGTTTAGTTTGGAATAAATATTTATAGTATTACAAAGAATAAAAAGTAATGACATTGAAATAATAAGGCTATATAAGTAATTCCCACTAATCCATCTAACTAACTCGATGCTGAACCAATTAGACTGATCCTTATCGTATCAAGTAATAATCCATCCAATCAAGGGATATGTTTATGATTCAGTTAAAGAATGGTTGGATTATCCCTTCACGGACCTTATGTCACATATTAAAAGAGAAAGATCAATTCCGCAATATATGTGTGTCGTCAACTTCATTCTATAGCATGTCATCCATTATCATTCCCGTTAACGTATGCTAATGTACTATAAAAAGACTATCACGTCGGTGTGATATTTTAAGTTCAGTACCTCCATTAACGAAGATTAGAACATGTAAGCTCTCTCATGAGTCACGACTTTCAAATTCTAATAATATATCATCCTGTTTATTTAAATTACAATTTGTTTTCACAGAAACTTGCAAAGATGGAAGCCCTCATGTTTGAACACATTTTAAGTCTTGACAAATCTAGGTCAGATTGGAAGATCAAGGCAAGAGTTACAAGAATGTGGCCTACAATATCTTCTGAATGAGGAAAAATGAAAGGCCGAAATCTCATTCTTCTTGATGATGATGTAATTATCTAATCTGATAAATTCGTTATATATTAATTATGTTTACATTTTCATAATTGATAACTAAAATTAAACTTTGCCACTTTATAATATGTGCAGAATACTCATATTCATGCATTTGCTTTTGCTGATACTTGGAAACTAATTGGGAAGAATGTTGTTGAAGGAGCTGTTTATATTATTAAGACATTTATGGTTAGGGTTGCAGCTGGGTTTAAAGACTGTTTTTACAGACACATCTATAAGATTTACAAATGCTACCACTTTCCAACCATGCACCGATTATGTTATGAATCCAAAAATAAAAATTTGAATTTATGGATTTGGGTTATCTACTGGATGAAGCCAAAAAATATGGTCCCAAAGAGAATCCAGAATTTGCTATAGGTTACTTCCTTTTCACTATTTGTTTTAGTATTATTTATTTAAATAATTTTTATAATAGTTGTCACTTCAATCCATGTTTTTATATATTGTAGATATAACTGGAGTTATTGAATACTTTATTAAAGTAAGCAAAATCCCCACTAAGTTTGGAGATAGAGATATTATTCAATTCAAAATTTGTGATGCAATGTTATTCTTTTAATTAAACATATAAATGTTTTTTTCATTCTAGATCGTTATCATTTTTCATACTTTGCTCTAGAAATAATGAATTGTTTACTTGATTACACTATAGTAATAAGCACAGGGTTGGTATATGGGAAGATATGGCGAAAGTTGTCAGTGATCAATACAAGGAATATAACCATGAGGAAAATGTTATTGTAATCCTGACAAGCGCAAAGCTAGGAAGATACAACGGTTTGATCTTTAGTATTTTTGCTATATACTAATTTGTCATTAAGGTTATACACGATTATAATAAATAAAATTATATGTAAAATACATTTTGCTCTAAAACTTTAGATACGCTTCAAATCAGCAGTTTGACATCCTCCACAGTTTACTTCAATCTTGATGATGAGTGTGTACTTGAGATGAGAAACATGTACAATATTATAAACTCTTACTCTTTTTCCATATTTAGTTAAGATTGCATATAATATGTACATTATATAATATGTAGGCTTGAGCTTGAAGGCTATAAGCCGTCAAGGAATGATGTGGATAATAGCTATGCGTTAACATTGGCCTCTCCTTAAGAGTTTATAAATCTGAAAAAATTAATTGACAATGTTGCTGGCAGTGTTCAGGTTAATTCAAATTTCAGAGTAATATTAGAGCATTATCTTTGAATTATATGCAATATGCTTATCATTTATAACACTATGCTCAAATTTATAAATTGTCGAAGAAATTATATTATGATTTCACAATTGCTAAGTTAGAGGAAGGACATCCTTGGTTTTTATATTCATGTAGCAAGTGTCATTTAGAAGTTTCGGAAGTTGGGAACAAATTTAAATGCGGTAACTATAATCGCACTTTTCCAGTGGCTGAAAAAGGTATTGATACATATTCAATCATATATTAAACATTTTCAATAGAATTTTCTTTGGATTACGAAAACATAAAATTATTTAATATTTTTTGTCACTCACAGATTCAGTGTTAAGGCTGTTGTTGTGGATCAATCTTTCTCATGGACCATTATTCTCATGGCTCATGTTGTGAAATGACTGATAGGATGCTTCGCTTCACATCTTTATTTGAAGCAAGCACAGGTTAAATCCTTAATACTTTTAAAATTTGTTTCCAGACTATAAATTATTTGTAATACATATCAATTAAATTTATGACTTAATCACCAAAATAGGAAGAGGTAGATGCTAAAGTGTTTCCTGCATTTCGGCATGACATGGAAGGGAAAGAAATTATTGTTGTTGTTGAAGTTCATGCAGCCAAAGATGTTCCTGAAAATTTCATCATCAAAGCCCAAGACATGTATGATACAAACATGTATGCCATGTCAAATTCTGAATCATCCAATCATGTGGAATTCCCTACCCTTGATATTTCAGAGGTATGAAAATATTTGCTTAATTTAGTGGGATTGCATTTTTTGGAATATAGTTTAACAATATTGACAAATTTTCGAATTATAATCATTTGATCAGGCTGAGAGTTCAAAGACCCCAGGATCTTGCAAATCCATCAGTAAGAAGATAAAAATGGTAAATAGTAATAACAACTTTTGAGTTATCTGTTAACCTATGTGTCTCTTACATCATATGCTCTAATATTACAGGAGAAGTGATGATGTACATCTTTTTGGTGGCATGGATGCAGCATTCGATCTAGCAATCCAATTTCCTAAGTTTTTATTTATGAAATTTCTTTATCCCATTGAACTGTAAACGTTATTTCCAGTTGTTCCAGTTTTGTTTTTCTATTAGAATCATTCAACATTGCGCTTTAGTTTTGTTTGTCGTCTAATTCATACTTTTGGATTATCAAAATTTTCATACCTAATGCAATTTTAAGAGGAACACCAAATTTTAGAATTCATTATTTAGTGATATTTGTTACAAGTAGTTATTTTGATACAGTTATAACTGTTTGAAGTTAGTTATTAAGGCGAAAAACAGTTTTATATATAAAACTCTACAACCATTCCCCAATAGTCATATCTCTATATTTTTTATATTTATAGAAGTGTGTCATCATATTTGAGATTAGTTGGTCTATCAACGTTTTACTAAGAAAAAATGAAGAATGGAACAGATAATCATGGAACATGTTGAACGTGTATGGCTATTTGAGATTAATTGGCCTATCAACGTTTAACAATTACTAAATTATAAGGGAAATGAACTACTTACCTCTTTGAAATTAAGTTTCCCCGCTGAAATGCTATGGATTAGTTATACTAACGAATGCAGTACTTCAACCGCCAACCGATGAATCCTTGAATCAGCTTCAAATTGAAGAAGTGATACAAATTGAAGAAGTGATGCTGCAATAGAGCTTCTGTCCACGGCTTTCTTACTGTTTAGATCTGCTGAACTGAAGTTTGTGTGTTTTATTAGAATATATTACTATATTCTTCAAGTATTTTTGCAAATCCTAAAACGATAGTTTTATATTATGTTTTATAAATCAAGTAATTCTATAATTATGTTTTATATTAATATTTTACATACGTTTGCAAAATATTTATTAACTTGCCGTTGTTTATACTTTTTAGGTGCAGAGTATGTGACGTCATCTAAAAATGGATGAGACTGTTGTTGTTGTATTGTATTGTCATTCTTATTTTTTTGTTTTCCTCTGAAATTATAGCAAGTAATAATGATTTTTGTCTATTTTTAACCTTCTTAATTATTTTTGACAATATATTTCGGAAAATGAATCGTGGCTGCCAGCGTACTGCAACAATCGTTGTTATAGTATGTTATAATTTTATGTAAACTGGACACTACAACTTTCACCAAAAATTTAAGAATAAATAACTAAATTAAATACAAAAATTTATTTACTGTCAATTCATTTTAAAAAATGAAAATTATTGAGACTTTTTGGATAGCACGCATAGCGCACGAGCAAAGGTCCCTAGTGTTGATAGTTTGAAACACATTTGTAATATTTTATTTTGATATTTTATGCTTATTTAAATTATTTTGAATATTCTACAAATGTAAAATAAAGTAGTGAATATTGCACCATTTGCTGATTTTATGGGTTATGTGTATGATGGTTGTATTTCAGTATATGTGATTCCTATGATTAAAGGTATCATGATGTTATTAGAATAATTTTCCTGAAAAGCTCTTCCTAATGTATGTAATTATCTGCAAACTATTAAATACATTTTGAATGATTAATACCTACAATTTGATAGTAAATAATATACTGTAATTTTTGTTTCATGGCAATTGGCAGGGAGACGAGCTAAAATAAAAGAATATAATTGAAATTGTAGATAAATCGTTAGGTCCTGTTTTCTCTATGAGGTAAGGATTTTAATTGATCATTTATCATTATGCAAATGATGTTTTAATTTTTAATACACATATTTTGGCTTTTAAGTGAGGGGTTCTTTCCTTTCACAGGGACCGAGTGCACACTTGTAGATAGCTTGACATCAGTTCCTAAACATATCATTTTGAGTGGGCTATAATCGAGGCACAACATGATTTATCCTTTCAAAGATCAAGTGTTGGACAACTTAGTCATCAAAACTTGGGGCAAATATGCCATTATAATTCCTTGTGATTCTAGAGTGTTAAAGTCTATATCATCAAGTTGCTATACTAAGGAAAGAAACAATGATTCAAGGTGTACAGATTCAGTACGCAAAGGACTTTAATAAGACAAGTGATTGGCAAAAATGGGCGGAGCAATTAATTTCCGGTGATAATACTTTTGATTTTAGATTAAGATGATAAACTTTTTTATAAATTTGATCTGTGTGTTCTGTGAAACTATGCATGAAGTTAAATAATTTAGTGGTGGTATATTTTATTTAATTTTTCTTGTGTTAGGTATGATTTGGTAAAGAAATGAAAATGTTTTATATCTTTCGAAACTGTAAATTAAAAATAATTCAAAAGTGGGGCCTATATGAGGGCTCTATGAGTGGGACCCATAACATTTTGCCAAATGGCTACTGGAATTATGTGGGCCCATACTATTTCACAATGTTTTAAGCACCTACTGCAATACTGAAACTTGTTGTCGTATGCCATATTTGATGTTCCTTAAGATGTTACAGCAATGTATTGACTGGTGTTGCCATAGGGTGAACTGGTGTTGTTGTAGGTCACTACGGCAATGACAAAAATGCAACACCTGAAAAGTGTTGATTTTCCCTTTTTGCATCTACAACAACCGTTTTTAGCTCTTACATAACATTTGAAAAGTTTTAGAGGTGCATATATGGCGTAGTGATTTGGTTATATCAAAGCCGAGGCACCTTGAGGATGCTCGTTTGATTGAAATTATCGCAAATCCAAAATTTATCCATTCCCTTATTTATTTCATTTTTTGTGGTTAGTCTTCTGAAACTACTTATCATTCAATTCTAATAAAGCCAAATAGCGAAGAAGATGCTTCAACCTATAACAGCCGTGAGAAGTATGCTATATGCTTCTCGTTGGCAAGTGGGACAGAAGCACCACCTTCCGTAATTGCAATCCTGGCTGAACGAACACAAAAAAGAATTAGTACTCAAGCCCAGTTTAACAAACTTCACATTAACTGGATAAAACATTATAATTTTTGTTTTTCATGTTCAATAATTGTGTAATAGCAGTATTCACTTTATCAATAAAATTGAAATTAAGTTTTTTGAATACTGAATATCTACTGTATGTTGGTACAAACATCATTCAATTCCCTCCAACGAAACAAAGAATAAACACATGACCTTTATGTTTGTAGTGCATTATCATGTTTGCAAGTTTATCCTTCAAAAAAAAATTTGATGTTTAAACATAAAGTGGCATTGTTGAAATGTACAAATCTAGAGTGTTAGTTGAAGTAGTTCTCCCCTAGCAAGATATCCAACAAATAAAAAGATCGTAATCTTTTGTTTTAAAAGCTCTGCGAAAAGATCTTCATAATTTATTAATTTAGCTACGTTTACTAATTATACAAAATGTTCTACGACTCATGTTTTATACCATGATTATTAGTGATTGCCCACTTCTTTGTACCGAAAATATATTTGATTCATTTTGGTCTTGTTGGAATGTAATGGACTTCACTCTATCTTTATAACTCAAAAACAAAGGACAGTTATGGTGTACAATATAATTTTGATTGTAAATTAAAGAACAACACACTTTGGTACATACATGAAATATTAATAAGGACTATACTTAATTTTATTACACATGCCTATAGCTAGTGTAATAACCCGAATATTTGAGAATTTGTAAAATGATGAATGAATAGTAATCCTGACTATCGAGGATTTTTTTTAGCCTACGCTATATTAAGAATGGGAAGTTAAGTTTTCGAGTCGATGTTGTGATTATACATACCAAATGAGTGTATGTCAAAGTCGTTAGTTTTCGAAGAAAACAAATTTTGCAAAATGACCTTATCTTATGAGCTATCAAGAAATATGAGAATCACATCACAATCAATGATTTCAAACCCTACGAATAAAACCCAAGTACAAGGTTACAAAGTATAAAGAATTTATAAGAAAAGGATTACCCCGCGAATCGCTTACATGGATTTATCACAATAATGAACAGATGATCAAGTGAATACGTAAGCGAATAAATAAATATATCAAGCCCATGCAACTTCCCATATAATCCATTCAAATCAATTAGCCTAAGATGCAATTATAGAATGTTAATCAATAGTAATGCAAATAGTAAGGTGATATAGTGAATAGTGAGTGGAATAGTGGTGCATGTACTTGGCTAGCATGCAGCCTTTGAAAAATAATATACTTTGGTCATTACAAGATATACAATATTTATAGGTCATAGGAAATCAACCAACATACAAGAAACTTATAAAACACAAGGAAAACACTCTTCCCCTTCCTCACAAAGCCTTTATTCGGGTTTTCCATTAAAAGGGAAAAAACCAAATTCAAAATATCAACTTCGAGCAACAGATAAATGCTACAATTAATTCCAAAGCTTCAGCATCATCAAAATAAGGTAATGTAAATATTTCATAGCATTTACTTGAGGTTTTGATGGCTAAATAAAATGATGAAAGTGATAATGAATAGTTTCAAATAGTGACTTTTAGTATTTTCTTGAATTTCTTGGAAAGATCTAGGTTTCTTAAGCTCACCAAGGACACACCAAAAATCATCCATCAAGAAAAGGACCTCCCAAGATACCAATAAAGGTATAAACATTCACCCAAACTTTTTTTAAGCTTTAACTTTCAAAAAACTTATGGATCTTGAACATAGGGATAGTTTTAGTGGTTGTTTTGATAATTTGAGAAATATTAGTATATTGGATGTTAGAGTTGATTTTGTGACCTCAATAACATGAATTTATTGAGTTTATAAAGTATTTAAGATATTTGATTGATGATTGTTTGTTAATGATTAGTAGTTTAGAGTTAAAACGAAACACGAATCGCTAACGTAACGACGTTATAACGCCCAAATCACGATGTTAAGTTTTCTGCAAAGTTATAAAAGGTATAAACTTTTTTTCTTGAAAAATGATACTCTTTAATGATAGATCTTGTTTTAAGGATCGTTTAGGCACTTGAATCGCTTGATTTTGATTTACAATCCAAAGTTAGGTTCATTTTAATGAAAACGATTTAAGCGACAAAAACTGCTACGAATTATGAACTTTGGGAGTATAAATAATCGACTTAAAATTATTCAAAAATCATAAATATTTTACAGAGAGTAAGAAATAGGCTATAAAAACTTCCATAAATATTTCAAGTGAAAACATGTATTTTTCAATTTTATAAAAATGTAGTAGCCGAGATCGCGCGAGTGGAAATCCTTAAGAATCGCGAGAGGATCCGAATGGTAAAAGAAAAAGAGAATAATGGACATAAAGGATCGTGAAATAAAAACAAATTAATGACTACTCGTACTTAATTAAAATGACGAAAGTAAAGTGATCATGTAATTGATTATAAACATTGTGTATTTATCAAACAACGGTAAATACGATTAGAAACTAATGGAACGATAATATTCTTGATTTTAGATTTTCGGACAAACTCGAGAGCACCCTCCACCTCAAAACACCCAGAAAAGTTTGCAAACCTTACTCCGATATACTGTTGTGTTGGGGAAATGATTTACTGCATTTACACATAATCTCATGATTGTAGATTACGATGTTTTACGTATTGTAATATACATAAATATCATATGATATGTTGATGATTTGGTATAAAAATATTATCAAATTTCAGTTGATAACACTAGAGAGTAGCGTTATATATATGGGATGTATATTTAGACCGAGAGTCGGTCGGTATAATTTGGTGAAAACCCGGAAGTATTCCTGAGGTATTTTATTTAAGAATATTAAAGCTAGCAAGTAGCGTGGTATATATTTTATAGAGCGGGAGTCGGTCATCTTGTATAAATTAAAAACCTGAAAATCATTCTAGAGATACTTTGGACGATTAAAAGTCCGTAATTATTTTATTCCAAGGGACTCGATGTCCTCTTGCGAAGTATTAATTACCTTGAATTTATTAAAAATGATTTCCAAATATCGTATTCTCTCAACTATATTTAATTACTCAAATAATAAATATTATTTCAGTTATTCAATTAAAAAGGGATAAGTATTCCCCGACGTCTATTTTGTGATATCCCGGATTTTTAGCAATTATTATTATTATTCCTTGAATATGTTGATGTGATTTTCTAAATTAAAAGGAATAAAATTATGGATATTTTATTCCTGTTTGACGTGTTCATTTTATTAAATGGTAATGTGCTAATTGGTAGTTGGTCTCAAACCCTGTTTTTATTGTGAAAGTATTTAATTACTTTTACAATTTAAAATATTTATCTGAAAGCCGATTGTTTTATCTATATCGGTAAAACTGAGGGTGTTTTCAAGTCTTGGGGATCGAGTGGATATTTTACTCGCCCCAATATTTTATTTGTGTCTGAAATATTAATTGGTATTTTAAACCATGTTCACCCGGGTATAGGGCGAGGTTTAAAAATATTTAAAAATAATATTTTACAGCTATTTTGTTACGTGTTAAATGAATTATTATGTGCTTAATAATGTTAAAATGTGTTTGTCCATGATTTAATATGCGGTGAATGTATATGTGGTCCTGTAAGGACCAGAGTATTTTTCGGATACTCATTACGTGTTTCAAATACATTTATATGAAATTACTCGCAATCTGGACGTGTGTTATAGTGCGTTTTTATCGAGGTACTTGTTTTATATCATTTCATGGGCATTACAATATATTATATTTTTAGGGTTTATTATTAATTTAGAAAATATTTTTTTTATAAAAATTATCGGACCGGACCCCTATCGGGACGTCAAACCGTACAAAAATATAATATTATTAAATCGTGGCACTTTCAAATATATTACATTTTCATATTTTTGGAATATTCATAATTTTCGGGAAATTTTGATACAAATTTTATATTTATTTGAATAAATATTATTCCCCGCTATTTATTATCTTTGGGTTAATTTTAATTATATTATATTGATTTTTTTAGTTAAAAGAAAAAGGAAAAAAATAAAATAAAACATTTCAAATCCTAAAACTACCCAGCACCCCCACCCGGGCCACGCGCACCCCCCAGCAAGTATACCCTCCCCCATTTCCTTTGGTGAACAAATTACTCCCTCCCTCTTCTATTTCTCTGTCTCACCCTGTTTATATATTTTTAATTTTTAAAAATTCATATCTTCTCATCCGTCCTTCCAAATTTCAATTGTTATATATATAAACGATCAGCGCTTCGATACCTACTCAAAGATATATATATATATATATATATATATATATATATTGCAAGGTTTTGAGGAGATAATTTGCGTAGTATATTTCCGTGTTAATTTATTTTTGGGGCATAGAAAAGGAGTTTGACGGCGTTGATTATCCACATGGCATTTCAGCGTGTATATGTTTATGGCCATGAATTTCGGATTTTTCTGGAGATATTTTTCGGACATCAGATATTATCTTCGGGGTGATCAAAATTTATTTTGGGTAACGATTTCGAAATTATGCTTTCGTATTTGGGTATATTATAGCATGTTAGTGTTTATATATTTATTTCAGAATTTTTAGAAGTTTTTGTAGCTTTTGGCCGTATTTTTCGTTTCTGGCGTGTTTATATGTGCAGATAGAAATTATTGTGTGTTTTAAATTTATTGATTTTGTTAGAGTAAAGTTGGATTGTATTGTTTGGAATTGATTTTGAGGGGTTCTAACCCCGGAAAAAGTCCGTCTTACAAAGATGTTATTTCAAATTTTTTTATAATATATCTATTTAATTTCAAATCATTATCTTTTATTATTTTCGAAAATTATAATTTGAATTAATTATTTATAATTTTTTTGATTAATTATTTATACATTTAATTAATTAAATAATTAATTTTATTTATAAATAATTGAATGAAGTGTAATTATTTATAATTAAGCCAAATAGTATTTTAGGATTATTTTGAGCTTTTAAAATTATATAAAGGTATTGAATATTTAATTAATATTATTATTAATTGAATTAATCGTATTTTATTCATAACAAATACACCGTTCATCCGTTTAATACGAAACGAACGTGTCTAGACTCAGAAAAATATTATGCTTCTATTAAAAATACTTTCGAGACATAAATCCTTTTATTTCGAAAGGTCGCTTATTTTGCAAGTCAATTATGAGTCGCGTATTTATCGAAATGTCGTATTATGACTCAGTTTCAGTTTAAAACCTACCGAGTCAAATGTTTTGATGAACCGAATCATGTATTATATGAATTATGTGATATGTGAATTATATGTTTGGTGCAAGTGAAGGCAAATTTTGTTATATGTTTACTGCAAGTCAAGGCAGATTTTCTTATGTGTTTACAGCAAGTCAAGGCTGATTCTTACTACATATATGATTGTTGATTGAGATTGAGATTGGAAACAGGTAGATAGTCTAATAAATAGAGGAAATGCTGCCGAATTTTTGGTAGATTTCATATCCATTTATTCGATATAATGAGTTTATGATATAAATAAATTGTCAGTCTACATATCATTGAAACATGTCTACGTGCGTATATGGGTCAAGAGTATTGTGTCTGACTGTTTTTTTTATATGTGGGTTATCGTTTGGATAGACGATAGAGTTTTGATGCACAGTTCGTCGAGTAATTATCGTGTAGACGATTAAGATTGTATCTTTTAATTATAGATGTGAGTTGTTCAAGACGATCAAGACGAGACTTTGGGATCCAGAGTAAAGTTGAACAGTAATGCATATCGGGTTTCTAGCAATCGCAGGAGCAGCATATCAGTGAATTGTTAAAATAGAAGACATCAATGTCATGAGATGTCCGAACGAGTCAATTATGTTATTGCGAGTGTGCTTAACTACTAAAAACCAAAGGCAAGTTTTCTTGTAGTATTCTAATTCCAGAATAGTTAAATGTTTTAGACATCAAAATGATTGATTTTGATTATGCAAGTTTTTATACACTATTCTACTTTTAGAATAGTTATATGTTTATATATTTGGATTAAACTGTTTTATAAATCTTTTGGAAGACATTGCATGCATATAATCATTGGGATTATTGAAGTCGTGTTATTCTAACAATTGTTCTGCTAGCATATAATTCATTTCCAGATAGATAGTGAATAACTATGCTATCCCATTGTACTCTATACAGTGGAACTTGTGTTGGATATATTTGAGATGTCATGTCTAATATGTTTCATGTTTAGTTTTCAGATCTTAACTAACAGGAAATATCAGTTCTTACTGAAATCAGGACTTACTGGAAGTCAAGACTTAAGGATATCAGGACTTAGATTATCAGAAGATGGATATCAGAACTTAAGTACTAGAGGACTAACACTTAAGGAAGGAAGCTGGTTTACAGGAAAGAAGATCGAAACTAATACGGAATAAGATATGCATGGAAAGAGTTCGAGGACTAGAAGAATTATATAAGATATATGGTTGATATATTTTAGGAGACATAATTATATTCCATATCAACTAGAAGTTATCTTATAACTGTGTGTCTATATAAACACAGACATAGGTTTACTCTATAAGAGTTACGATCATCGAGAAGATCATATATTGTAACCTAGCAGCTCTCGTGATATTTATTCATCACTGAGAGAGAACAGTTTCATTGTAACAGAGTTTGTTATATCGAATATATATGTTTTTTGTTACTTGTGCTTTAAATCGATTTGATTGTATTCTACACTGTATTCAACCCCCTTCTACAGTGTTGTGTGACCTAACAAGTGGTATCAGAGCTAATCTATTGACACACATACAGTAAAGATCCAAAATAATCATGTCTAAAGAAGCAGAAAATCCAACCAAGCCTGCTAAAACTGAAGAAACTCCAACTACTCAAACTCATAGTCGATATGAGACTATCAGGGTTCCCATGCTGAGACCGTCTGAATATCGCATATGGAAAGTGAAGATGGCTATGTTTCTGGAAGCTATAGATCCAGAATATCTTGACAGAATTAATGAAGGACCACATAAGCCAACCAAGCTCTCTGTTGTAGTGGCAGATCAGCCAGCAAAAACCGTACCAAAGGAGAAAAGTGAATACACAGCTGAAGATATCTCATATATTGCCAAGGATGCAAAGGTAAGCCATTTGCTGCATAGTGTCATTGATAATGTCATGTCAAATAGGGTAATTCACTACAAGAATGCAAAGGAGATATGGGATGCTTTGGAAACAAGGTGTCAGGGAACTGATGCAATCAATAAAAACAGGATGACTATACTCACTCAAGAGTACGAACACTTTGACTCCAAAAGTGATGAGTCATTAACTAACTTATTTGACAGGTTTGTCAAACTCTTGAATGATCTGTCACTGGTGGACAAGGATTATGACATTGAAGATTCAAATCTAAAATTCCTTTTAGCTCTACCTGAAAGTTGGGATTTGAAGCTATTATTATAAGAGATAACTATGCTCTTGATGAAATTTATGGAATGCTCAAGACTTATGAATTTGAGATGGATCAAAGAAGCAAGAGACATGGGAGAAATTCAAGAACAGTTGCTCTTAATGCTGAGGAGGAATCCCCCAAAGTGGCTATCTCAAAGAAAGGAAAAGGAAAGGCTCTCATCATAAAGTCTGATTCAGAATCATCAAATTCTGATGATGATGATTCAGAAACTGAAAGTCTACCAGAAGTAGATGTTGATGAAGAGATGTTGAAGCTGTGTGCTCTTATGGTGAAGGGTATCACAAAGATAGCCTACAGGATATTCAGAAGAGGAAAGAAGTTTTCCAGGAAAGGTAGAAGTTAAGATAAGAAGGGCTTTAGAAAATCTGAAGGCAAAGGAGGAAAGTCTGACAGAGGAGATTACTCAAATGTCAAATGCTACAACTGTGGTGAGAAAGGCCACATATCTCTTGAATGCAAGAAAGGAAAGAGTGACAAAGGTAAAGCACTTGTCACAAAGAAGAAAAGCTGGACAGACACCTCAGATTCTGAAGATGAGGAGAACTATGCCTTGATGGCAAATGCTGATAGCAGTTATGATGCTGCTGAGTTAAAGGTACCTCAAACAACTAATGCCTTTCATACTGATGATATTACTTAGTTGAGATTATATCTTAAAACCATGTTTATTAGCTATATAGATCAAACTTTAACATGTGAAAGATTAACTTCTGAAAATCTTGCTTTTAAAAAGAGGAATGATTATTTAGAAAAAGAGTTAGTTATGTTCCATCAAACTCAGAAGGATAGAGATGATACTTTCTATGTGAGAGATGAAGTGCTAAAAATGAATAAATCTCTAAAAACTGAGTTAGAAAAGGAGAGAGATATTATCAGGACTTGGACTAACTCTGGCAGAACAACTCAGAATATACTAAGTAGTGAGAATTGGAAAGAGGGCTTAGGTTATGGAGATGAGAAAAGTGAAAAGGGAACTGAATAAGTTAAGCCAATTATTGTTAAACAGACTACTAAGACAAAGGTAAATCATGTTAAATTTGTAACTGAAACTATAAAGTCTAATTTTGAAAAGATTAAAGATGTCGAGACAGAAGTGATAGCAGAGTCAACTTCTGACAAATTAGAACAGGATAAACCAACTGAAGTTAACATAGGCTTAATGACAAAGAAGCAGCTTAAACATAAGCTGAAAGAGATTACCCGTGTAAACAAGGTAAAGGAAGCTAGGAAAAATAGGAACGGAAAGGAAGGTGTGAATAAAAGTAACATTTATATGCATGTTCCTAATGCTCCTAGAAAGAAATGCTATAACTGTGAAAATTCTAACCATCTGGCTTTTTTTGCAGGAAGAATAAGAATATAAACTCCTTACCTTCTAAGTCAGGAGTTAAGAGTCAGTCTATTATGTTTAAACCACAAAATCCTTGTTTTCATTGTGGTAGTGTGTGGCATTCCATTTATACTTGTAAGGAATATCATAGTTTGTACTATAATTATTATCAAATAAAACCTTCTTTGAAGAAAGTTACTTTAATTCCTTCTAGTGTAAAGTATGATGCAAAGTCTGATAATATTAATACTGATAAGAAAATTGTTAGCATAAACTCTGATGTTAAATTCGCTGCAAATGTTAACAAACTTAAAAAGGCCAAAGGATCCAAACAAATTTGGGTCCTTAAAACTAACCTTTAGTGGTCTTTATGATTGCAGGGCAACAGGAAGAACATCCTAGTTCTGGACAGTGGATGTTCATGACATATGACTGGAAATAAAGCCCTGCTATCAGACTTTGTGGAGAAAGCTAGCCCAGGAGTTTCTTATGGAGATGGCAACATTGGGAAAACTTTGGGATATGGCAAGATCAATCTTGGGAATGTCATCATTGAATCAGTAGCTCTAGTCTCAGGACTTAAACACAACTTGTTGAGTATAAGTCAAATCTATGACAAAGGTTATCATGTGGATTTCTTTTAAGAACACTGTGAAGTTATAAGTAATTCAACAGGAAAAGTGGTTCTGAAAGGATACAGGCATGGTAACATTTATGAAGCCAAATTTTCAACAAGTACAGATGGTTCTACAATCTGTCTATTGAGTAGAGCATCAATTGAAGAAAGCTGGAATTGGCACAAGAAACTCTCTCATTTAAATTTCAACAATATAAATGAGCTTGTAAAGAAAGATGTTGTGAGAGGACTTCCAAAAACAGTATTTGCTCCTGATGGCCTTTGTGATTCATGTCAGAAGGCAAAACAAAGAAAATCTTCTTTCAAGAGAAAAACTGAGTCGTCAATTCTGAAGCCTTATCACCTACTGCATGTTGATCTATTTGGTCCAGTCAATGTCATGTCTATTGCAAAGAAGAAATATGTTATGGTTATAGTGGATGAGTTCACAAGGTACACATGGGTGTACTTCTTGCACAAGAAGACTGAAACTGCATCTACCCTAACTGATCATGTCAGACAGCTGGATAAATTGTTCAAAGATTCTGTTAAAATCATAAGGAGTGATAATGGCACTGAGTTCAAGAATTCAATCATGGAAGAGTTCTGCAAAGATTATGGAATCAAACAGGAATTTTCTGCACCTGGAACTCCACAGCAAAATGGAGTTGTAGAAAGAAAGAACAAGACTCTCATTGAAGCTGCACGAACAATGCTTGATGAAGCAAAGCTACCAACCTATTTTTGGGCTGAAGCTGTGCAGACTGCTTATTTTACACAAAATGCAACACTCATAAACAAGCATGGAAAAACACCATATGAAATGGTGAAGAAGAAGAAGCCAAATCTGAAATACTTGCATGTATTTGGTTGTAAGTGTTTTGTTCTTAAGACTCATCCTGAACAGATTTCCAAATTTGATCTAAAAGCTGATGAAGGAATTTTTGTTGGATATCCGCTTTCCACAAAAGCCTTCAGAGTCTACAATTTAAGAACAAGAGTTGTCATGGAATCCATCAATGTCTCTTTTGATGATAAGAAGATTACTGGACTTGAAGATTTCGATGATCATGGTCAGCTGAGATTTAAGAATGAAGATTTAAATTCTGATTCTGAAAATTCTGATCTTGTAAGTTCTGATGGATTAAGTTCTGATGTTATTAAAATTATGGTAACAACTCCAAAGAAAAATGCACCTGTCCAGGGGGAGCAATCTGAAGATCCTACCACATCTCAAGACTCTCGAGAAGCATCAAAACCTGTCACTGACTCTTCAAGTTCTGATTCATCCAGTTCTGATGAGCTAAATTCTGATAATTCTGGAAGCTCTGATTCTTCAATTCCTGAAAAATCAAATTCATATTCTGAAGTCTCAGAGAGCATAACTACAGGGGGACCATCAGAAAATGTTGATGGAGACAGCATGGATCATGGGGGATGTTAGATATAGTTGATAATGTCATGTGTAATATGATTTGTGTTTTTTTTCAGATCTTACTTAACAGGACAAATCAGTTCTTAACTGGAAATCAGCACTTATACTGAAGACAGAACTTAAGATATCAGAACTTAAGTTATCAGAACTTAAGTGATCAGAAGATATTTATCAAGAGATAATATCAGGACTTAAGATGACTTTCAGATAAGGCAGGCGGCTGATTGAAAGGAAAGAAGATCGAGACTAAGAAAGAAAGAATTATGTATGAAGAAAGAATTCTATGAAGAATAGAATACTTGGAAGAAAAGATAACTAGTTGATATATTTTAGGAAGCAGAATTATATTCCATATCAATTAGAATTTATCATGTAACTGTGTAGTATATAAACACGGGCATAGGGTTTACACTATAAGTGTTATCATTATCGAAGTTATTATTTTTTGTAACCCTAGCAGCTCTCGTGATAATTTGTTCATCACTGAGAGAGGACAGTTCCATATTGTAACAGAGTTTATTGTGTTGAATAAAATCTGTTTTCTATTACTTGAGTTCTTATATTCGATTTGATTATGCTAAACACTGTATTCAACCCCCTTCTACAGTGTGTGTGACCTAAAAAGTGGTATCAGAGCAATCTGTTAACACACAAACAGTTTAAGATCCAAAAACAATCATGTCTGAAGAAGAAACTCTAACCAAGCCCACCAAAACTGAAGAACCTCCAAAAACCATAACCCATAGTCGATATGAGACTATAAGAGTTCCCATGTTGAAACCTTCTGAGTATTCCATATGGAAAGTGAAGATGGTTATGTTTCTGGAAGCTATAGATCCAAAATATCTCGACAGGATTAATGAAGGACCATATATGCCAACCAAACTCTCTGTGGAAGTTGCAGGTCAGCCAGCAAAGTCTGTACCAAAGGAGAAAAGTGATTACACTGCTGAAGATATCTCATCGATTGCAAAGGATGCAAAGGTAAGACACTTGCTGCATAGTGCCATTGATAATGTCATGTCAAACAGGGTAATTCAATGCAAGACTGCAAAAGAGATATGGGATGCTTTGTAAACAAGGTGTCGGGGAACTGATTCAATCAAGAAGAACAGGAAGACTATACTCACTCAAGAATATGAGCACTTTGACTCAAAGCCTGATGAGTCATTAACTGATTTATATGACAGATTTGTCAAACTCTTGAATGATTTATCACTAGTTGACAAAGAGTATGATATTGAAGATTCAAATCTTAAATTCATGTTAGCACTTCCTGAAAGATGGGATTTGAAGGCCACAATAATAAGAGACAACTATAATCTTGATGAAACAACTCTTGATGAAATTTATGGGATGCTCAAGACTCATGAACTTGAGATGGAACAAAGAAGCAAGAAGAATGGAAGAAAGTCAAGGACAGTTGCTTTTGTGGCTGAGGAGGAAAGTCCCAAAGTTGCTGCCTCAAAGAAAGGTAAAGGAAAAGCTCTCATCACAAAGTCTGATACTGAGTCATCAAGTTCTGATAGTGATGATGACTCAGAAACTGAAAGTATATCTGAGATAGACCCTGATGAAGAGATGATGAAGCTATGTGCTCTTATGGTGAAAGGAATCACAAAGATTGCATACAGGAAATTCAGAATAGGAAAGAAGTTTTCTAGGAAAGGTGCAAGTTCTGAAAAGAAAGGTTTCAGAAAATCTGAAGGCAAATGAGGAAAGTCTGACAGAGGAGATTACTCAAATGTTAAATACTACAACTATGGTGAGAAAGGCCACATATCTCCTGATTGCAGAAAAGGGAAGAGTGACAAAGGCAAGGCTCTTATCACAAAGAAGAAAAGCTAGTCAGATGCTTCAGATTCTGAGGATGAGGAAAACTATGCCTTGATGGCAAATGCTGATAGCAGTTCTGATACTGCTGACTTAAAGGTACCTCAAACTACTTATGCCTTTCATACTGATGATATTACTGAGTTGAGATTATATCTTAAAACCATGTTCATTAGTTATAAAGATCAAACTTTAACATATGAAAGATTAACTTCTGAAAATCTTGCTTATAAAAGAGGAATGATTATTTAGAAAAAGAGTTAGTCATGTTCCATCAAACTCAGAAAGATAGAGATGATGCCTTTTATGTTAGGGATGAAGTGCTAAAAATGAATGAATATCTAAAAATTGAGTTAGAAAAGGAAAGAGAGATTATCAGGACTTGGACTAACTCTGGTAAAGCAACTCAGGATATTCTTAGTAGTGGAAACTGGAAAGAGGGCTTAGGTTATGGAGATGATAAGAACAGTAAGAGAACTGTAGAAACTGAGCCTGTAGTTGTTAAACAAAAACCAAAGGTAAATCCTGTTAAGTTTGTAACTGCAAAGTCTGATATTGAGAAATCAGAAGTTAAGGAGGAAGTAACTTCTGACAAACCTAAATAGGATAAGCCAACTGAAGTTAGCATAGGCTTAATGACAAAAAAGCAGCTTAAATATAAGCTGAAAGATGTTAAGAATGTAAACAAGGTAAAGCCACCTAGGAAAAATAGGAATGGAAAGGAAGGTGTGAACAAAAGTAACAATTATAAGCATGTTCCTAATGCTCCTAGAAAAACATGTCATAACTGTGGAAACTCTAACCATCTGGCTTCTTTTTGCAGGAAGAATAAGAACATAAACTCCTTACCTTCAAAGTTAGGAGTTAAGAGTCAGTCTGTTAGATATAAGCCACAAAATCCTTGTTTTCATTATGGTAGTTATGGCATTCCATTTATACTTGTAAGGAATATCATAGTTTGTACTATGATTATTATCAAATAAAACCTTCTGTAAAGAAAGTTAGCATTATTCCTTCTAGTATAAGTTCTGATGCAAAGTCTAATATTGTAAATTCTGATAAGAAAACTGTTAACATAAACTTTGATGCTAAATCCGCTGTAAATGTTAACAAACTTAAAAAGGGCAAAGGATCCAAGCAAGTCTGGGTCCTTAAAACTAATCATTAGTGGTCTTTGTGATTGCAGGGCAACAGGAAAAACATCCTAGTTCTGGACATTGGATGTTCAGGACATATGACTGGAAATAAGCCCTGCTATCAGAATTTGTGGAGAAAGCTGGCCCAGGTGTTTCTTATGGAGATGGCAACATTGGAAAAACTCTGGGATATGGCAATATCAATCTTGGGAATCTCATCATTGAAAAAGTAGCTCTGGTCTCAGGATTTAAACACAATCTACTGAGTGTGAGTCAAATCTGTGACAGAGGTTATCATGTGGATTTCTTTGAAGAACACTGTGAAGTTGTAAGCAAATCTACATGCAAAGTTATTCTGAAAGGATACAGGCATGGCAATATTTAGGAAGCCAAGCTTTCAACAAGTACTGATGGTTCTGCAATCTGTCTGTTGAGTAGAGCATCAATTGAAGAAAGCTGGGATTGGCACAAGAAACTCTCTCATTTAAATTTTAACAATATAAATGAACTAGTCAAGAAAGATCTTGTGAGAGGACTGTCAAAATCAGTATTTGCTCCTGATGGCCTTTGTGATTCATGTCAGAAGGCAAAACATAGAAAATCTTCATTCAAGAGCAAGACTGAATCATCAATTCTTATGCCTTATCATCTACTACATGTTGATCTATTTGGTCCAGTGAATGTCATGTCTATTACAAAGAAGAAATATGCTATGGTCATAGTGGATGAGTTCACCAGATACACATGGGTGTATTTTTTGCACACAAAAAGTGAAACTGCATCTATCTTGATTGATCATGTCAAGCAACTGGATAAATTGGTCAAAGATTCTGTGAAGATCATAAGAAGTGATAATGGCACTGAGTTCAAGAACTTGATCATGGAAGAGTTCTGCAAAAACCATAAAATAAAGAAAGAATTTTATGATCCTGGAACTCCACAGCAAAATGGAGTTGTTGAAAGAAAGAATAGAACTTTTATTGAAGTTGCAGGAACTATGCTTGATGAAGAAAAGTTTCCAACCTACTTTTGGGATGAAGTTGTGCAGACTGCTTGTTTTACTCAGAATTCAACACTTATCAACAAGCATGGAAAACCCCATATGAGATGGTGAAGAAAAAGAAGCCAAATCTGAAGTATTTTCATGTATTTGGATGCAAGTATTTTGTTATTAAGACTCATCCCGAACAGCTATCTAAATTTGATCTAAAAGCTGATGAAGGAATTTTTGTTGGATATCCACTTTCTACAAAAGCCTTCAGAGTCTATAATTTAAGAACAAGGGTTGTCATGAAATCTATCAATGTCTCTTTTGATGATAAGAAGATTACTGGACTTGAAGATTTCAATGATCATGATCAGCTGAGATTTGAAAATGAAGCTTTAAATTCTGATTCTGTAACTACTGACAGTCTAAATCCTGATACTGTAAACTCTGATGGATTAAACTCTGATGTCATTGAAACTGTGGTGACTACGCCAAAAGAAGATGCACCTGTGCAGGGGGAGCATACTGAAGATACAACCACATCTCAAGAAGCATCAGAATCTATAACAGTCTCTTCAAGTTCAGATTCGTCAAGTTCTGATGGGCCAAGTTCTGATAATTCTGAAAACTCAAATTCTGAAGGATCCAACTCAGAGAGCATAATTTCAGGGGGAGCATCAGAAAATGTTGATGTAGACAACATGGATTATGGGGGAGCATCCAGTTCTAAAGAAAACCTTCCATCTGTAAGGAAGTGGACTAAAGGACATACACCTGACTTAATTATTGGAAATCATGATGCCGGTGTCAGAACTAGAACAGCTATATCAAATGAATGTCTCTGTCATTCTTTTCTTTCTCAGACTGAACCAAAGAAAGTGGAAGAAGCTCTTCAAAATGCTGATTGGGTGCAGCCAATGCAAGAAGAGTTAAATGAATTTCAAAGAAATAAAGTCTGGACCTTAGTGGCAAGACCAAAGAACAGGTCTGTTGTTGGTATAAAGTGGGTGTTCAGAAACAAAATTGACAGTGATGGCATAATTACAAGGAACAAAGTAAGGATGGTTGCAAAAGGATACTCTCAACAGGAGGGAATTGATTATGATGAAACATTTGCACCAGTTGCTAGATTGGAAGCCATAAGGATATTTTTGGCTTATGCTGCTCACAAGAAGTTTAAAGTCTTTCAAATGGATGTGAAAAGTGCGTTTCTCAATGGAGAATTGGAAGAAGAGGTATATGTTGAATAACCTCCAGGCTTTGTAGATCCCAAATTTCCCAATCATGTCTACAGGCTTGATAAAGCACTTTATGGCCTTAAGCAAGCTTTAAGAGCATGGTATGAGACATTAGCTCAGTTTCTTCTGGAAAGTGGATTTAACAGAGGGACGATTGACAAAATATTTTTCTACCTCAACCATGGAAAGGACTTACTTTTTGTGCAAATATATGTTGATGATATCATTTTTGGTTCTACAAATGACAGACTTTGTAAGAAGTTTGCCAAGCTGATGCAGTCAAGATATCAAATGAGTATGATGGGAGAACTTCACTATTTTATGGGCCTTCAAGTCAAGCAAAATGAAGAAGGAACTTTTATTTGTCAATCTAAGTACACCAGAAATTTGTGGAAAAATTTGGAATGCAGGATTGTTCAAGTGCATCCACTCCTATGGTCGCTGCAACTAAGTTGGATAAGGATACTGGTAAATCAGTAGATATTACTGATTATAGAGGTATGATTGGCTCTCTATTCTATCTAACTGTAAGTAGACCTAATATCATGTATGCTACCTGTCTTTGTGCAAGATTTCAAGCATATCCAAGAGAACCTCACTTAACAGATGTGAAAAGAATTTTCAAGTACCTTAAGGGTACAGCTGATCTGGGATTGTGGTATCCTAGATAATCAGACTTTAAGCTAATAGGTTATTCATATGCAAATTTTGCAGGATGCAAAATTGACAGGAAAAGCACAAGTGGAAGCTGCCAATTTCTTGGAGGCAGATTGGTTTCTTAGTTTAGCAAGAAACAGAAGTCAATTTCCACATCAACTGCAGAAGCAGAATACATTGCTGCAGGAAGTTGTTGTGCACAGATTATTTGGATGAAGAATCAGTTACTGGATTATGGGTTAGAATTTTCTAAAATCCCCATTTACTGTGATAATCAAAGTGCTATTGCTATGACAGGTAATCCAGTTCAACACTCAATGACAAAGCACATCAGCATTAGGTACCACTTCATAAGGGAACATGTGAATGAAGTTACATTGGAATTGCATTTTGTTCCCACAGATCAACAACTAGCAGATATCTTCACAAAACCACTGTGTGAAGCTACTTTTACAAGATTGGTAAATAAACTTGGAATGGTTTCAGGTTCTTACTCTAAATCTGCTTAGTTTATGTTCTGATACATCAGACTTTATGATCAGTGTTTACAGATATTACTGTCTTTGTGTATTCTGTGCTTAAATTGAAAATTATTTAAGTGCTGATTTTTCTCTGATGTGAATTTCTAAACTCTGATAGTGATATGAATATTTCTGTGACTATTCTATCCAATGAGGATAACTGTGCTAGATGCTGAACTAGTAGTCTTTAATATACTAAAGATCCCATGTTTGAAGTAATTGTTTATGTGGAAATCTTTTAACATAAGCAAATTCTGATATTGAGCTTAGTTAAGTTTACTTTGTGTATCTTATTACTAAGTCAAAAACTAGAATAATGCTTCTCATCTGTTAAGTTCTGATGTTAGTAAATCTGATGGATGTACTAAGTGCTGATAAGCCTCACTTTTCAAAAGAAAAAGAAAAGAAAAAAATAAAAATCAGGTACTCCTTTGAGATCTAGCGTAAAAATGTGGAAGGGAAGACCCAAGTGCATTGCTGGTATTAAGTAATATGCATTAGAAAAGCAAAATAAAAATTTTCTTGGTGACTTTTCACACTCTATGATTACTGGAGAAATACTATAACAGCAGCATAAATTCTGATAAGCAGTCGTGACTCACTTACACTGAGAAGCCACTGTAAAATAGAATTTCAAAAGATGCATAAAATGAGCACAAAACAGTTGAGGTGGACTCATGCATGAACTCATTCTAAAGTAGACTTTACAACAATGACAGATTTTGAGTAAAGTTCTTAGTTATGCCTTATTTCTAAGATATACTGAAGTGAATCAAACTTTACTCTTTGTCTGATATTTAGCTTAATGCACACACATACACTCCATATGAATGATGAAAATTACCGTGGTGATAAATGTTGTTTTAGATGAACAGTTTATGTGTCAGATTGCATAAATTTTGAGGACAAGTTCTGATGGAAGTTCTGATGATTAAGTTCTGATAAAACCATATCAGTATTTGTGTAAAGATTTACATGAATATACATTCACTTTTCGAGTTAAGGAGCCATATTCTGATGACTTTTAAATCCTGATAATAATCAAGTTCTGATGCTGACGTGGCAGTATTTATTTACTTAGTTTATTTTTTGTCATTACTTGAACGATAATATTTTTACAGAATATTGGTTAATGTGAGATAAAATAGTCATAATCATTATGGGTTAGTGGTTAGCGTGTATGTCTTGAAAACCTGCATGTGCACAGTAATTATTATTATATCTCGTGCCCATTAACTCTGGCTTTAGATCTTTTACTGACTGTTATAATTACACTTCAGTCTAGGGAGTCAAGGGGTCATTATTTTTACTTGTAATGTTTAACCAGTCCTCGCGTCCCTTAGTATTCTATTGGCTATTTAAACCAACCATTCATTCCAGCCAAACCATCTTTCATTTTCTCACAAACTCACTCTCTTTTTATTCATACCAACAAAAATGGTCCATTTCAACATGTTCCTGAACTATGAAACCTTTAACATCGAGTTGAGTTGTGATGAATGGCAACAGGAGTGGCATGTCACCGCCATTCCTGACGAGCTTTGGAACTCAGTTCCATAAGAGGTTCACACAGAACTCTTGTTCTTATCAATGGAGTATCACCTCCATCTTGAAAGGTTGGAAGAGGAAAGGAGAGAAGCTCTCCGTCAGCAAGAACGGATCATCCGCCTTGCAGTGCCCTTCGTTAACAGCAAAAGGAGTTAGTCGTTAGGTATTCTTAGACTAGGACTAAGGCTATTGATGTTAGGAATCGTAGAATAGGACTATCTTGTAATTTTTGCATGTAATTGCTAAATTTCATCAAATGTAATCATCTGATATATCAATGAAATTTTCTTTAATTGCAAGATTTATTCTTTGTTTCTCAAATTATGTGACTGTGCATGTTTAATTGCAATTTATTAATCTTTACTTCATCGACTTTTAATCTTATTTTATGATGAATGTTTTGATTAAATTCTGTTGATTTGAGGAAACAACTGAGGAACAGGTTCCCATATCAGAACCTGTTGTTGTAGAAGCTGAGAAGGTTTCTTCTCAGAAAGATACTGTAACTGGAAGTTCTAGGCCCCTCAAAAGGCTTAGAAAGTTAAATTCTGATGATAAAGCTCCTACAGTGTCTCCACCTTTGAAGAAATTAAAGAAACAGAGAGCTCACAGGGACATAGTTGAGTCCGATTCAGATGTAGTGGAAGCAGCTAAGGAAGGGGATCAGGAATCTCTGATCTCAACAGAACCAATTGTTATTGAATCACTTCCTTTTGCACAACATGAAACTGCTCAAGACAAAATTCCTACACCTCATATGTCACCTATAGTTGATCCAGTACATACTGAAGAACCAGGTACAAGTGCTGAAATTGATATTCATAACTTGATTGTGCCTGAAGTTTTGTACTTGGAAGCTCCACCAATTCAACTCACTCCACCAACAACATCAATTTTGGATGTTGATCAGAACCTGGCTGCAGATCAGAATTTAGAGGATGATGTTAAAGCCTCTATAGCCTCTCATACTGCTGTTTTATCCGAGGATGCTGATACCGCAGGATCTACAAGTTCTGATGCTGCTAATGAAGAAACTACTGGTGAAGCTGCTGCTAATTTAGATGTTGATGCAGCTGGTCCATTAGGACATGCACCTCAACAAACAATTACTAAAGCTGATTTAGTTAAGAAGTTTGTTATAGGGGAAGCACCAGTACCTTGGAGTGAAACTCCTAGAGGAAAGGAGTGGACTAAGGAATGGAACACAGTTAGTTTTGTTCCTTCTGAAAAGGTTCTTGCTGAGCATCTGGCAAAAGCCGATGAAATGCTGATAAATGATGATTTCAAGGCACAGCTGAGAGTTACTGCATTGAGTACTAGGCACCTTCAGGGTAAACACTAAACAACTCATGCCAAGGTGAATAAAATTCAAGAAACTTTGATCCAGCAAGATATGAATGTGAAACTTGAAAAGAACAGATTTTTCAAGCCAGCCTTTGACAGAATTGCCTACATTGAGAAAACTCAGGAGTGCAACAAACTCAAATTGAATAAATTCTGAAAAATCAAGCTTCTCACCAAAATCAACTCAGTGAGATCCAATCCTCAGTGGAATTTCTTGTCTCTCTTCTTTTACCTGCTGATGCCAAAAAGGGGGAGAAAGTGATTAAGTCCAAATGCAAATATATTCAGACACTGAAAGGAAAGGATGATGGAAATGATGACCCGGGAAACTCTAACAAGGGTAGAGGTCAAGGTAAAGGATTTTCATCAAGTAAAGCTAGAATTACAAGTCAAGGAACAAGTTCTGATACTGGGAGAAGAATAAGTTCTGATAATGGTAAAAGGATAAGTTCTGGTGAACATCTGGAACTTGATGAAGAAATTTCAAAGCAGTTATTTCTTAAAGAAAATCCAGGAATGGACTTTGAGAGTCTAAAGGAAGAAGAAGCTAGACTCAAAGCCGAAGGTGTCAAGATAAAATCTAAAGCTTCTGTTGTTGAAAAGAAATTTCCAAACCCTAGGATATTGTGATAAAGGTGAGGCAACCAAAGCCAAATCACATGTGGAAATTGATCCAAGGTCCAAGGGCAAAGAAAAAGTTGATGAACCTGTAAAGGTTTATATGCCAGTCATGGATGAAGAAATAATTGATGAAGAAGAAGATGCTAATCTTACTCTGATAATAAAGTAGATTTTTCAAACAACCTCTGACATGGCTCATGTTGTTCAGAGTCAAGATATAGTAAGTTCTGATATGATAGTGAACAAAGCAACCTCTGACATAGCTCAAGTTGGCTTGATATCAGAAGATAAGGAAAAGGAAACCTCTGATATTGCTCATGTTAAACCTTCAAAGATACTCCTACCAGGATTCACCAAAGCTAAACAGACTCAACCTTTGAAGACTGCAACAAGTGGTTTTGAAGCAAGAGTTGCTACAGGAAAGGAAGCAAGAGATAAATCTGGGTTGGGTAGTTCTGATGAAAGAAGAGTACATAACACTACCGATAATCCGACTTCCTTAAGTGAACCAGGTGTTGGAGCAACTCCTGAAAGATTGAATCGACTTGAATCTGTACAAATGGTTTACCATGCCTTTTTGAAAGAACACATCTTGTTATATTTTATTACAGATGGAAGGGTATACCAAATTAAGCAGAATGCTATACCACTGAAGTATTTTGAGGAACTGGAACATGTTCTATTCCTACTTCAAGTGAAAGATAGATTAACAGATAGTGTTGCAGGGTATTTAAAGTCTCAAATTCAAATACAGAAGAAGCTTTATTCTGTAAAATCTGATAGCACATATTGTCCCAAGTACAGAGATCACAAAGGTGATATTATCGAAATGAAGCCTAACTCTGCAAAGATTATAACTACTTTTCTGGGTTATAAAGCTGTGGAATTCAATCTAGAGTCTGAAAAGGCATATCTGATTAGACTAGATCAGGAGATAACAAAAGCTAAGATAAATGATCTCAGAACAGCTATTTTTCAAACTGGTGAAGATACAGCTGAATTGATAAATGCTAAAAGGAGGATGGTTAATGAACTTGAATATGCTGAGAGATGTTTGTTGAAGAACTATCTCAGAACAACTCCTGATATCAAAGAGATCAAAAATTGAAGCCAAGTCAAAGATCTACAACTGCTTAAATTCTGAAGTGTATACAGACTGAAGCTGTTATCAGAAGTTTAAGATGGTAAAGCTGAAAGGACTGTAAGTTGTAGTTATCTAGTCAAATTCTCATACATTTGTACTTAATGTTTTTGACATCATCAAATATCTGTTGAACTTGTATATTATGCTAATTTACAAGTTGGGGGAGATTGTTAGATATATTTGATAATGTCATGTGTAATATGATTTGTGTTTAGTTTTCAGATCTTACTTAATAGGACAAATCAGTTCTTAACTGGAAATCAGCACTTATACTGAAGACAGAACTTAAGATATCAGAACTTAAGTTATCAGAACTTAAGTGATCAGAAGATATTTATCAAGAGATAATATCAGGACTTAAGATGAATTTTAGATAAGGCAGGCGGCTGATTGAAGGGAAAGAAGATCGGGACTAAGACAGAAAGAATTATGCATGAAGAAAGAATTCTATGAAGGATAGAATACTTGGAAGAAAAGATAACTAGTTGATATATTTTAGGAAGTAGAATTATATTCCATATTAATTAGAATTTATCTTGTAACTGTGTAGTATATAAACACAGACATAGGCTTTACACTATAAGTGTTATCATTATCGAAGTTATTATTCTTTGTAATCCTAGCAACTCTCATGATAATTTGTTCATCATTGAGAGAGGACAGTTCCATATTGTAACAGAGTTTATTGTGTTGAATAAAATCTGTTTTCTGTTACTTGAGTTCTTATATTCGATTTGATTATGCTAAACACTGTATTCAACCCCCTTCTACAGTGTGTGTGACCTAACAGGGGAGGATCCAGTTCTAGAGTTCAACTTCCATTTACAAGGAAGTGGACTAAAGCACATACACCTGATTTAATCATTGGAGATCCTGAAACAGGTGTCAGAACTAGAACTGTAACTTCAAATGAATGTATCTATCATTCTTTTCTATCTCAGACTAAACCAAAGAAAGTGGAAGAAGCTCTTCAAGATGCTGATTGGGTGCAAGCAATGCAAGAAGAGTTAAATGAATCTGAAAGAAATAAAGTCTGGACCCTAGTGCCAAGACCAAAGAATAGATCATTTTTAGTACAAAATGGGTGTTTAGAAACAAAACTGACAGTGATGGCATAATTACAAGGAAAAAAGCAAGACCGGTTACTAAAGGTTACTCTCAGCAGGAGGGTATTGATTATGATGAAACATTTGCACCAGTTGCAAGATTAGAAGCCATAAGGATCTTTTTGGCTTAAGCTGCTCACAAGAAGTTTAAAGTCTTTCAAATGGATGTAAAAAGTGCTTTTCTCAATGGAGAATTGGAAGAAGAGGTATATGTTGAACAACCTTCAGGCTTTGTAGATCCTAAATTTCCCAATCATGGCTACAGGCTTGAGAAAGCACTTTATTGCCTTAAGTTAGCTCCAAGAGCATGATGTGAGACTTTAGCTCAATTCCTTTTGGAAAGTGGATTTCACAGAGGCACAATTGACAAGACTTTATTCTACCTCAACCATGGATAGGACTTACTTTTGGTACAGATATATGTTGATGATATCGTATTTGGTTCTACTAATTCCAAACTGTGTGAGAAGTTTGCAAAGCTAATGCAGTCAAAATATCAAATGAGTATGATCGGAGAACTCAGCTATTTTCTGGGCCTTCAAGTCAAGAAAACTGAAGAAGGAACTTTTATTTGTCAATCCAAGTATACCAGAAATTTACTGAAGAAATTTGGAATACAAGATTGTTCAACTGCATCCACTCCCATGGCCACTGCAACCAAGTTAGATAAGGATACTGGTAAATCAGTAGATATTACTAACTACAGAGGTATGATTGGCCCATTACTCTATCTAACTGCAAGTATACCTGATATCATGTATGCTACCTGTCTTTGTGCAAGATTTCAGGCTGATCCAAGAGAACCTCACTTATTGGCTGTGAAAAGAATTTTCAAGTACTTTAAGGGTACAACTGATCTAGGATTGTGGTATCCTAGGGTGATCTAGGATTGTTGTATCCTAGGGAATCAGATTTTAAGCTAATTGGTTACTCAAATGCAGATTTTGCAGGATGCAAAATAGACAGGAAAAGCACTAGTGGAAGTTGCCAATTTCTTGGAGGCCGATTAGTTTCTTGGTTTAGCAAGAAACAAAAGTCAATTTCCACATCAACTGCAGAAGCAGAATATATTGCTACAGGAAGCTGTTGTGCACAGATTCTTTGGATGAAGAATCAGTTACTGGAGTAAGGGTTAGAATTTTCTAAAATCCCTATGTACTGTGATAATCAAAGTGTTGTTGCTATGACAGGTAATCTAGTTCAACACTCAATGACAAAGCACATCAGCATTAGGTATCATTTCATAAGGGAACTTGTGGATGAAGGTACAGTGGAATTGCATTTTGTTCCAACAGATCAACAGCTAGCAGATATCTTCACAAAACCACTATGTGAAGCTACTTTTATAAGATTAGTAAATGAACTTGGAATGGTTTCAGGTTCTTTCTCTAAATCTGCTTAGTTTTTATTCTCATGTATCAGACTTTATGATCAGTGTTTACAGATTGTATTATCTATATGTAATATGTGCTTAATTTGAAAATTTATTAAATACTGATTGTTATCTGATATGGATTTATATACTTCGATTAGTGTTTTGAATGTTCAGTGGTTATTCAATTCAATGAGGATAACTGTGCTAGATGCTAACCTAGTAGTCTTTAACATACTAGAAATCCCATGTTTGAATTAGTTGTTTATGTGGAAACTCATTAACACAGGCAGATTCTGATATTGAGCTTAGTCAAGTTTACTTTGTGTATCTTATTACTAAGTCACAAACTAGATTCTTGTTTCTTATCTGTCAAATTCTGATGTCAGTAAACCTTAAGAATGAACTAAGTGCTGATAAGCCTCACTTATCAAAAGAAAAGAAAAGAAAAAAATTCAGGTACTCCTTTGAGATCTAGAGTAAAAATGTGGAAGGGAAGACCCAAGTGCATTGCTGGTATTAAGTAATATGCATTAGAAAAACAAAAAATATTCTTGGTGACTTTTCACACTCTATGATTACTAGAGAAATACTCTGATAACAGCATAAATTCTGATAAGCAGTCGTGACTCACTTACATTGAGAAGCCACTGTAAAAAGGAATTTTAAAAGATGCATAAAATGAGCACAAACAGTTGAGATGGACTCTTGCATAAATTTTTTCTATAGTAGACATCATGACTGATGACAGATTTTAAGCATTTTTCTTAGTTATGCCTTATTTCTAAGATGTACTGAAGTTGATCTAACTTTAATCCTTATCTGATATTTTGCTGAATGCACACACTTTCACTCCATATGAATGATGAAAATTACTGTGGTGATTAAGTTGTTTCTGACAAACAGTTAAGTGTCATTTGCATAAATTCTGAGGACAAGTTCTGATGAAAGTTCTGATGATTAAACTCTGAAGAAAATAAGTCAGTATTTGTATGAGGAATCATAGAAAAAGATATTCACTATTTGAGTATAGAAGCCATGTTCTGATAACTGTTAAAATCTGATATAAGTTAAGTTCTGATATTAAATCCTGATGGAATCTTTGATGCTTACATGGCATTTTTCTTTACTTGACTTATTTGTGGTAAAATCCGAAACAGTCATATTTAAATCAGAATAAATTTGGGTGAGATAAAAACAGTCATAATCATTATGGGTTAGTGGTTAATGTGTATGTTTTGAAAAACTGCATGTGCACAGTCATAATTATTTCTCCTGCCCATTAACTCTTACTTTAGATCTTTTACTGACTGTTATTATTACACATCAGTCTAGGGAGTCGAGGGGTCATTATTTTTACTTGTAATTGTTAAACACTCCTCGCGTCCCTTGGTATTCTATTGGCTATTTAAAACCGACTATTCATTCAGCCAAAAAATCTTCCATTTTCTCACAAACTCATTCTCTTTTTATTCCTATCAACAAAAATGGTTCATTTCAACCTGTTCCTGAACTATGAAACCTTCAATATCGAGTTGAGTTGTGATGATTGGCAACAGGATTGCCATGTCAATGCCATTCCTGAAGAGATCTGGAACTCAGTTCCACAAGAGTTTCACACATACCTCTTTTTCTTTTCGATGGACTACCACCTCCATCTTGATTGTTTGGAAGAGGAAAGGAGAGAAGCTCTCCGTCAGCAAGAACGGATCATCTGTCTTGCAGTGCTCTTCATCAGCAGCAGAAGGAGCTAGTCGATAGGTCTTCTTAGACTAGGACTAAGGCTATTGATGTTAAGAATCTTAGAATAGAACTATCTTGTAACTTTTGCATGTAACTGATAAATTTCATGAAATGTACTCATCTGATATATTAATGAAATTTCCTTTTATTGCAAGATTTGTTCTTTGTTTCTCAAATTATATGACTGTGCATGTTTTAATTACAACTTGTTAATCTTTACTTCATCGTTTTTTTAACTTTATCCTGTGATGAATGCTTTGATTTAATGGTCAATAATAAATCTTGATGATTTGAGGAAACAATTGAAGCACGAGTTCATGCATCTGAACCTGTGATAGTTGAAGCTGAGAATGTTACTTCTCAGAAAGAAACAGCAGCTCAAAGTTCTGATACTTTGAAAAGGAAATTTGTAAATTTCTGATGCTTCTGAAGCAACTCCTTCATTGGCAAGGAGATTGAAGAAAATAAAGGCAAGGAGGTATTTGGATAAGGCTATATCAGAAGATACTGAAGAAGCTGAGGAAGGGGATCAGGAATCTCTGATCTCACAAGAACCAATTATTATTGCAGCCCTTCCAGCTCAAGCCAAAGACACTGCTAGTAACACAGTTCTTACCCCTCCTGTCTCTCCTATTAAAGCTACAGATGATGCTAAAGAAAAAACTGATAATTCTGAAATAGATATTCATAATTTGAATATACCTAAAGTTCTTTATCTGGAAGCTCCATCTACATCAAAGACACCAGCTCTGGAGATAAATTCTGCTGATCAGAATTTAGATGATGTTATTCCTGAATCTCCAGTTACTTCACACACTGTTGAGCTCTCAGAACAGAATGAGTCTTCCTCAAGTTCTGATGATAGTGTTTCTGCTGAGACTCCAGTACCTATTCTGGGCAAGGAAGAATTGGTGAAGAAATTTATTGAAAAGGAAGCACCTATTCTTTGGGAGGATACTCATAGAGGTGTTGAGTGGACCAAGAAGTGGAATGAATCAGATTTTATTTCATGTTCTAAAATTCTGACAGAGCATATTGCAAAAGCTGATGAGTTGCTAACAAATGTTGATTTCAAGAAACAACTCAATATCACAGCTCTGTCTACAAAACATCTTAAAGGTTTACATACTGCTACTCATGAAAAGGTTGATACACTCAGAGAACAAGATGATAAGCTCAATCAGGTGCTCAAGCTTGACAAAAACAAGTATATCAGACCTAATTCTGAAAAAGTTGCAGCCATTGAGAAAACTCAAGAGAAGCAACAGGCCCAAATTGCTGAGGTTCTGGTTAATCAAGCTTCTCAGAAAGCTCAATTGGATGAAATACAATCTTCAGTTGAACTTCTTCTTTCTCTCTTACTTCCTGATGATGCCGAAAAGGGGGATAAGGTAGTTAAGTCCAAATGCTCACCTACTCAAGAACTAAAGAAAAATGATGATAAAGGTGATGACCAGGGAAACTCTGAAAATAGCAGAGGTCAAAGAAAAGTTCAAGGAAAATCTTATATTCAAAACAAGTCAAGTTCTGATGCTGTGAATGCTCAAAGACTGAAGTCAAGTGGTGATAAGCAAACTCTGATGTCAAATTCTGATATTCTGATTCAGTCAGGATCTGAAGACTCTCAGAAGATTTTGCAAACTCTGAAGTTAAAGGGGAAGCAAACTACTGTTTATTACAAAGATCCTAAAATCCAGACACTTGATGAGGAGATAGTAAGAAGATTATTTCTAAAACACAATCCAGGAATGGATTTAGAAACTCTCAAGGAGGAAGAAGCTAGATTTGCTACTGAGAAGACAAATCCTAAGTCTAAAGCTTCTGATGCAAAGAAACCTCCAAGGCCAAAGGAAAAGGGCATTGTGATCAAGGAAAAGTCAAATTCTGAAACTTCAAAGTTCAGAATTAGATCACAGACTGAGAGTAATCCCAAAGACAAAGGGAAAGGAAAAATTGATGAACCAACCAAGTCACTGGACTTGAAAATTTCTCAAGATCTGATAAAACCAGTGTGTAAAATGGTTCAAGTATCTGATGATAATCTTGTTGAAGATGAAACTGTTCAAATTCTGAAAAGAAGAAAGATAAGTAAAGATTCTAAAACAACCTCTGACACTGCTCAAGTTGTTGTTCAGAATAAAGGACAGGAAGGTACAGAAGAAACAGCAAATTCTGATCAAGCTATCAAGACATCAACTGCTGATAATGCTCAAGTTTATTTGAATAAATTGACAATTGTTGATAAGAAGAAGCTGTTATGGAAGAAAGCTACTCCAGTTGAACCAAAATCCAATCTCATGATTAATCAACTTGCTACATTTGGGTTGAAATCCAAGCAACCTAGAGATAGAGCTGGATTAGGTTCTGACGAAGAGAAGATTCAAACAGGAGTAGAGGTTACTCTAGGAGATCCTTTCATATTGACAGACAAACCATATGAACAAATCAAACAAAGACTCCTTGACAAGGTGTTGTCTGCTCAAGTTATGATAGATGCTCATGATAAGGAGAATCTGAAAGAGAAACTAATCTTATTTCTCGATGATGGAAGGACTTATAGATTAGCTGATTCTGATGTATTAAAGAAGTCTATCAGAGAACTTCAATATAATCATTATCTTTTGGAAGTAAAATCTGATGTTACAAGAAGATGGTCAAAATATATTTTGAAGGCTATAATAGATCTATTCAGAATCTCTGGTACAAAGACTTCTCATTACAGTCCAATGATTACTGAAGGTGATGGAAGAAAAATTCCTATGCTGAAGAATTCTGCTAAGGTGGACGTTATTCTGAAAGGAAGATGCTTATGTTATAATGAAAACTCTTCACATCCCAAGGTTATCAGACTTGGTGATGGACTTGAAAGAACATCCATTCTAGCTCTCAAAACAGCCACTTATGAAATTGGTGACAATAAAGAAGAAGAACTAATGCAGGTCAAAGAACAGTTAGCTGAAGTTCTGAAGAAAGCTGAAGATAATCTGATAAATGATTTTGTTAAGAATCATTATGGATTCAGATTGATTCAGTGATGTTGGTAAAGCTGGATGTTTTGTAAGTTGTAATTTATAGTCTTGTTAAACTCTTATTGCATTTGAACTTAAATGTTTTTGACATCATCAAATCTATTAACTTGTATATTCTTGCATAATTTACAAGTTGGGGGAGATTGTTGGATATATTTGAGATGTCATGTCTAATATGTTTCATGTTTAGTTTTCAGATCTTAACTAACAGGAAATATCAGTTCTTACTGAAATCAGGACTTATTGGAAGTCAGGACTTAAGGATATCAGGACTTAGATTATCAGAAGATAATATCAAAAGATGGATATCAGAACTTAAGTACTGGAGGACTAACAGTTAAGGAAGGAAGCTGAGAGTAGAGTTTGTTATATCGAATACATCTGTTTTCTGTTACTTGTGCTTTAAATCGATTTGATTGTATTCTACACTGTATTCAACCCCCTTCTACAGTGTTGTTTGCCCTATCAACTTGATATTGATATTTAGCGAATAAATAATCATTCTAGTTATTTCGCCATCAGTTGTTGAGATTACTACGGACCATGAGAAATGGGGAGTAGATTATGATAGGATATCGATTGATTCGATTCCTTTATGATGAAAAATCATTTTGATTGGAAGATGCGTAAGTAGCCCGGGCGGACGGTCCAGCATTAGGGCGTTGTATTAACTGAAATATGTTAACACAATTTTGTCCTTTAGCCACAGTGTGTCTTTTAAAGTACATATCGGTTGTGGCCGGTATGTAGCTTTTATTTGAGTACTCATTTTTGGGATCTGAATTTTACGAATTATGATCCGGCTCTATCACAGTGGCTGATCAACATGTGATAAGGCATCCGCCGGAATATTGTGATTCCCAATCTAAAAATTATCGCTCACTATTTTATAAGCTTACTGTTAGCTTCAGTTATTATTCAGATATCATTGATTATCTGTTGTTCTTTCTTTATCAGCATAATACTTTTGCTGATAATCATATATAAATGATTTATCTCGTGCTTCTGTTTTGAATAAAAGGTGATAATGCAGTTTTGATTCAGTTTCTGGTTGATATTGATATTTAGTTTGTTGTTAAATATCAAAGGTGGTATTAATATAGATGATTGATGTTGACTTTAGTATGGGATGTTGTTAGCATCAAAGTTCGTATTAATATCTAATTTGATATGACATCAAAATGAGTATTAATTTCAAGAGTTGGGTTTTGAATGAGTTTATGATTCAGTCTATAATCACTGTTTCATATTGTTGTTTACGATAATCATGTAAACACTATTTTACGAGTTTTATTCTCATCGATATTTAAAGTATTGCTGAAGAATTTTCGCTCAAAAATATCAAAAGGATTTTAAATACATTTAAGGAACCAATTATGGGATTCCTTAACTAAAACTTTCCTGGTTCAACAATTATAATTTAAAATGTCCTTCCCTAGTGCAGATGTTGGCTTTTATATCAAAAGACCATATATATGCTATAATGAACTTGCTGAGCATTTCTTTCACTCATACTTTCCTATTTTTAAATTTAACCTTCCAGTGAGGAGTAGCTTGCGCTGTTTAGCCGCGTAATTAGAGAAAGCAAATAAGAAGCTTTTGGAACGTGGTTGGTCCAGGGTTTGTGGACTAGTGTAAGTTCTATTGTGTAAAGTTGTTTGTTTATATATTAGTTATGTTATCTTATAGTTGAGCCTAGTATACTTATTTTCGAAGTTATACTAGTGGGTTTAGTATTGAGTTGGAATTTATTGAAAAGAGTTTTAAGAGAAAGTGAAAAAATTATTTATGGAATTTGGATATCTTGTTTCTAGAACTGTAACCTAAAAAGAGTTTGGTGTAGTTTGGGGTCACAAGTGCGATATTTCAATTGCTAACATTTATTTATTGATTAAACATGTTATTTTGGATTGAGGTTTCATTGTGACGACCAAATTCTGTGACCCCGGATTTGGGGGCGTTACATGTTGGTATCAGAGCTGAGGTTATAGTAAACTAGAAACGAGAGTGTGTAAGAGTGTGTATAGTTATGTAAGGATGCCAAAGCTCATATCGAGTTCGTGTTGGACTATTCGATATAGTACTAATTAGTAAGTTAAGATAGGCGTATTCATTTGAGATTATTGTGCAGAGCTAGAAGGAATTCCTAGCAGCTGTGAGCATCTATTGTGGAATCTTTCGAGGCTACTATGAGTTGACAGTAACGTAGATTATCAAAAATTAAAGATACGCAGAAGAACACTTTGGAAGCGGATGACGAGTCATTTGAAGAATCGATAAAGAAGTTAAGTATGAAGGCTTTGGCAATACCTTTTATTTTTATAAATTATTTTGACATTTCTCAAAAAGAGGTATATGTTAGAGGATATATTCCCTAACCCTCATTTTCAAACATGTTTGTGTTTTAAAGTTTCCAGAGACTGTCATGAACTAAATTTTCAGGTTTTGGTAGCTCTGTCAAGTTGTGATAGTGAAGTTTCCGTATTTCCTATATGATGGATATTTTTATTAGTGATGTGACACCACTTGGCCATTTTATGCTAGAATTTTTTTTCTGGATTTCATTTCCTCTAGAAATATCAGCTTTGGAATCTTTTCGTTTTTAATCCGAGGATTTCCTTAACAAGGCATTTATTATAAACCCTTTATTAGTCATTTGATTTTGAATTCTTTTCATATTCTTTTACCCTGACTGAGATGAACAAATTTATTTATAAGGGACGCCAGGACTCTTTGTCTGTGTGATAGAAGTTAGATGGAACGCCATCACTGGTGTGTTGTGCATTACAAAAAGGCTAATTACCTTCACTTGTAAGTTTCTTAACTAAGGCACACAACATAAGTTCTTTTGATCATATTGAACTCTCAGTTATTCTTTTATTCCAACAAATTGTACGCAAAAATCATCATATTTTGATAATCACAGTTGTGGAACATGTGTTAGTTGTGAGATCCTTTTTTTCCCAGAACTTCATTATTTTATCTGCTAGGTCACACAACACCGTAGAATGGGGTTGAAAACAGTGTAGAATACAATCAAATCGATTTTGAACACAAGTAGCAGTAAACAGATATATTCGATATAATAAACTCTGTTACAATGGAACTGTTCTCTCTCAGTGATGAACAAATATCACGAGAGCTGCTAGGTTACAATGTATGATCTTCTCGATAATGATAACACATATAGTGTAAACCTATGTCTGTGTTTATATAGTACATAGTTACAAGATAACTTCTAATTGATATGGAATATAATTCTATCTCCTAAAATATATCAATCAGATATCTTATACAATTCTTCTTATCTTCTAACTCTTTACATGCATATCTTCTTTTGTATTAGTCTTGATCTTCTTTCCTATAAATCAGCTTCCTTCCTTAACCGTTAGTCCTCCCGTACTTAAGTTCTGATATCCATCTTCAGATATTTATCTTCTAATAATCTAAGTTCTGATATCCTTAAGTTCTGACTTCCAGTAAGTACTGATTCCAGTAAGTACTGATATTTCATGTTTGTTAAGATCTGAAAACTAAACATAAAACATATTAGACATGACATCTCAAATATATCTAACAATCTCCCCCAAATTGTAAATTGTGCAAAAATATACAAGTTAATAGATTTGATGATGTCAAAAACATTTAAGTTCAAATGCAATGAGAGTTTAGTAAGACTATTAACTATAACTTACAGTCCTTGTAGCTTTACCAACTTCACTGGATCAATCTGAATCCATAATGATTCTTAACAAAATCTCTTACCAGCTTGTCTTCAGCTTTCCTCAGAACTTCAACTAACCGTGTTTTGACCTGCATCAGTTCTTCATCTTTACTATCACCAATTTGATAAATGGCTGTTCCGAGAGCTTGAATTGATGTTCTTTTACGTCCATCACCAAGTCTGATAATTCTAGGATGTGAAAAGTTTTCATTATAACATAAGCATTTTCCTTTCAGAATAACTTCCACCTTAGCAGAATTCTTCAGCATAGGAATTTCTCTTCCATCACCTTCAATAATCATTGGTATATACTGAGAAGTCTTTGTACCAGAGTTCTAAATAGATCTCTTATAGCCTTCAAAATGTATTTTGATCATCTTCTTGTAACATCATATTTTACTTCCAGAAGATAGTGAATATGTTGAAGTTCTCTGACAGACTTCTTTAGCACATCAGTATCAGCTAGTCTGTAAGTTAATCCATCATAGAGAAATAAAATCAATTTCTCCTTTAGATTATCCTTATCATGAGCATCTATCACAATTTGAGCAGACAACACTTTTTCAAGATGCTTTTGTTTGATTTGTTCATATGGTTTGTCTGTCAACATGAAAGGATCTCTTAGAGTAACTTCTACTCCTGTTTGTATCTTTTCTTCATCAGAACCTAATCCAGCTATATCTATAGGTTGCTTGGATCTCAATCCAAATGTTGCAAGTTGATTCATCATAAGATTGGATTTTGGTTCAACTGGAGTAGCTTTCTTCCATAATAGCTTCTTCTTATCTGCAATTGTCATCTTTTCCAAATTAACTTGATCAGAATTTGTTGTTTCTTCTATAGCTTGTTGTTCTTCATTCTGAACAACTTGATCAGTGTCAGAGGTTGTTTTAGATTCTTCAATTATCTTTCTTCTCTTCAGAATTTGAACAGGTTCATCTTCTATCAAATCATCATCATGCATTGTAGTTTGATAGACTGGAATGGAAGAACTTATCTTTTTCTCAATCTTTAAAGGTTCACTAACCTTTTCTTTTCCTTTTGACTTAGGATCAATCTCAGTTTGTGATCTAGTCTTGGACTTTGAAGTCTCAGAATTTGACTTTTCCCTGATCACAATGCCTTTTTCCTTAGGCCTTGGACGTTTCTTTGTATCAGAAGCTTTAGACTTAAGATTTGTCTTCTCAGCTAAAAATCTAGCTTCTTCTTCCTTGAGAGTTTCCAAATCCATTTCTGGATTTTGTTTCAGAAATAATCTTCTAGCTATCTCCTCATCAAGTGTCTGGATTTTAGGATTTTTGTAATAAACAGTAGTCTGCTTCCTTTTTATATTCAGAGTTTGTAAAAACTTCTGAGAGTCTTTAGATCCTGACTGAATCAGAATATCAGAACTTGACATCAGACTTTGCTTATCAGAACTTGACTTCAGACTTTTAGCATTCACAGCATCAGAACTTGACATGTTCTGTGTAGAAGATTTTCCTTGAACTTTTCCTTGACCTCTACTCTTATCAGAGTTTCCCTGGTCATCACCTTTATCATCCTTTTTCTTCAGTATTTGAGTAGGTGAGCATTTGGACTTAACTACCTTCTCCCCCTTTTTGGCATCATCAGGAAGTAAGAGAGAAAGAAGAAGTTCAACTGAAGATTTGATTTCTTCCAATTGAGCTTTCTGAGAAACTTGGTTAGCCAGGACCTTAGCAATTTGGGCATGTTGCTTCTCATGAATCTTCTCAATGGCTTCAACTTTCTCAAGAGTAGGTCTGATATATCTATTCTTGTCAAGCGTAAGCTATAGATCTAGCTTATCAGCATGTTCCTTTAGTGTATCAACCTTTTCATGAGTAGAGGAATGTAGATCTTGAAGATGTTTGGTAGATAGAGCGGTGATCTTGAGTTGTGTCTTTAAATCAGCATTTGTGAGCAACTTATCAGCTTTAGCAATATGCTCTGTCAGAATGTTAGAACTTGGAATGAAATCAGTGTCATTCCACTTCTTGGTCCACTCCACACCTCTGTGAGTATCCTCCCAAGGAATAGGTGCTTCCTGTTCAACAAATTTTTTCACCAATTCTTCCTTTCCCAGAATGGGAACTGAAGTCTCAACAGAAACATTGTCTTCAGAACTTGAGGAAGACTCATTATGTTATGACAGCACAACAGTGTGTGAAGCAACTGGAGATTCAGGAACAACTTCATTTAAATTCTGAACATCAGAATTTATCTCCAGAGCTGGTGTGGTTGATATAGATGGTATCTCAGCATTTAAAATTGGAAAATGAATTGGAGATTGCTGAGCTTCTGTAGATGGAGCTTCCAGATAAAGAACATTTGGTATATTCAAATTATGAATATCTATTTCGGAAGTTGTAGTTTGTTCTTCAGCATCATCTGTAGCTTTAATAGGAGAGACAAGAGGTGTTGACACAGTATCCTGAGCTTGAATAGGGAATGGCAGAGCTTCAATTATCACAGGTTCTGATGAGATCAGAGATTCCTGATCCCCTTCCTCAGCTTCAGTTGAATCCTCAGATATAGGCTTGTCCTTATACCTTTCTGCCCTCATTTTCTTTAGTCTCCTTGCCAGTGAAGGAGTTGCTTTAATAGCTTCAGAACTTACAGATTTCCTCTTTAAAGTATCAGCACTTTGAGCTACAGTTTCTTTCTGAGAAGTAACATTCTCAGCTCCAACTATCACAGGTTCTGATGCATGAACCTGTGCTTCAACTTTTTCCTCATCATCACAATTTATTATTGACCATAATTTTAATCAAAACATTCATCAAAGGATTCCATCAGGATTTAATATCAAAACTTAAATATCAAGGATTCCATCAAGTAAAGAATAATGCCACGTAAGCATCAAGAATTCCATCAGGATTTAATATCAGAACCTAAACTTATATCAGATTTTAATAGTCATCAGAATATGGCTTCTGAACTCAAAAAGTGAATATCTTTTTCTGTGATTCTTCATACAAATACTGACTTGTTTTCTTCAGAGTTTAATCATCAGAACTTCCATCAGAACTTGTCCTCGAAATTTATGCAAATGACACTTAACTATTTGTCAAAACCAACTTAATCACCACAGTAATTTTTATCATTTATATGGAGTGAAAGTGTGTGCATTCATCAGAATTTCAGATAAAGATTAAAGTCGGATAAACTTCAGTATATCTTAGAAATAAGGCATAACTGAGAAAAGTGCTTAAAATCTGTCATCAATTATGAAGTCTACTATAGAACAAATTTATGCAAGAGTCCACCTCAACTGTTTGTGCTCATTTTATGCATCTTTTGAAATTCCTTTTTACAGTGGCTTCTCAGTGTAAGTGAGTCACGACTGCTTATCAGAATTTATGTTGTTGTCATAGTATTTCTCCAGTAATCAGAGAATGTGAAAAGTCACCAAGAAAATACCAGCAATGCACTTGGGTCTTCCCTTCCACATATTTATTCTAGATCTCAAAGGAGTACCTGACTTTTATTTCCATTTCTTTTCTTTTCTTTTCTTTTGATAAGTGAGGCTTATCAGCATTTAGTTCATTCTTAAGATTTACTGAAATCAGAATCTGACAGATAAGAAGTAAGAATCTAGTTTGTGACTTAGTAATAAGATACACAAAGTAAACTTGATGTAATAACCCCAATTTTTGGAATTTTTGAAACACGGATGAATAGTAACTTTTGCTGATGATGCTGATTAAGGAAAATTATCAGACCACGCTATATAGGAGTACTGTTATGGAAATTCTAAGATCGTATTAGTATTCCATAAAGTAAATAAGTGTATGTAAAGATCGTCAGAATCCAAATTCGAACACTTTGATTTTTCCCGAAAATCCACCAGATACCGAAAGAATTGAGTATAAGGTAACATGATTAAAAGGATTTAAATTCAAGGATTATAAGAGAGGATCATAAAAGGAATATAATGTATTGAGAAAGGTTAAGGGAACCCAAGTAATAAGATCCCGGGTATGATCCCTCAAACGATAAATGAGAACGAAAGTTAAGCGAACCGTATAACAGATTAGCGGTCATTAGCCAAGTAATTAGGAGTTAATCAAAGAGTTAGTGGATGATGATGTCATCACACCAACAAGAAGAGGACAAGTGTGGGAAGATGACATGGGAAGATGACATAAGCATGACCAAAAGGGAAGGAAATGTTGGTTGATTATAAACCACACAAATTTCACCATGGTTAAAAGGTAATTAATCAAAACAAAAGCAAAACAACCAAGCCAAGGCAAAACAAATCACAAAACACAAATTAGAAGTTGACTTTTGCTTTCCAAGAACAAAAGCTCTCGGCCAAAACCAGAGCAGCAACTTCAAACTACCATATCTCCTTCAATACTCACTCAAATAGTATGTTCTATAGCTCTTTGGAAAGGAAGTGAGATGGCCTACAACTCTTGTTCACAAGTCTCATCCAAATAAGCATGGTAAGACCCTCGTTTTGACAGTTCTTTCAATCTGACTTTTAGAAACTTCAAAACCTGACTTTGTGTTCTTGATTTCTTTGGAAAGATCAAGCTTGTAGGAGGCTCCTTAAGACTTCCTAGCTACTCTAATCACTCCAAGGAAGGTATAAAACCTCATACCCTATCTTTACTTTTGAGTATTTATGAGTGGTTTTGATTGTTATAGTTTATGAGAAGCATTACCCTCGCCTTACTTTGAAACATTGGTTAATTACCTTAAATGACTAATTGGGGTATGAAACATTTATGTAAAGTGGATTAGGCAGTTGGTAAGGTACTCGCGAAAGAATCGCCTTAAAACTCTTAATGGTTAATTTATTAAAAATGGTGGAGCCGAGGGTACTCGAGCGACTTAAGAGAATCATTAAGCGCAAAGCGAGCATTAGAGTCTCATTGGTTAAAGTATAGATTCATAAGCGACTTTGATTTAATTCCAACTTATATGTGGTTTATAGGTTACCAGACTCATCCCAGGACTTTTACCACCCCCAGTCGCTCAGACAAGTTTTCTACCCGTTATACTATTGTTGTGATGTAAATATATGTATATGCATTATCATGTGATAAGTGCATGATTGTTATTAGCAAATCTTGCGATATATTGGAGCATGCTGATATGGTATATATGCATGTCTGTTTCGTAATCTTGATATCAAATTGTTGATTCAAATGCTTATAAACTGCATAATACATATATTTTTATATATATATGGTTATAGTTTTCAAAACTATTAATCGAATAAGGTTTATTCGATAACTTTATTTTTATTTTATTTAATGAATATTAGTTGAATATTCATTCGAGGACTTATGACTCCGTTTATTTTATTTAATGAATATTACTTTGAATATTCATTCGAGGACTTATGACTCGGTTTATTTTATTTAATGAATATTACTTTGAATATTCATTCGAGGACTTATGACTCGGTTTATTTTATTTAATGAATATTATTTTGAATATTCATTCGAGGACTTATGACTACGCTTATTTTATTAAATAATATTCTTTATTTTATTAAAGAATAATGTTTCGATAATCAAACTTATTTTCGATTATTCAAATAAAGATCGTACTTTCGTATAAGTATATCTTTGGTTATTTATTATTCATTTCAAGTATAAGTTTTAAAACTTCTACTTCAATTATTTTTATAAGGATTATCCTTATGGGAATATTATTTAAATAATAATATTCAGATATTTTCTAATATATCGGGACTGATTTATTTCATTAAATCAGCATTACTCCAAACATTCTTAAAAATGTTTTCTAGACTTTAAAATGATTTTAAAAGTTAGAGCGGATCCCAAAACTCATTTTTATATTTAAGATATTCCTTTCGAAGGGGATTTAAATACTCGCTCAAAACCTGAGGTTGCTGTTTTGAGAAAACATCTTAATTACTTGCCCAACATTCGGGAAGTAAGTCCATCTATTTGAGTCGGCATAAGCAACATGGGCTCAGTGGGCGTCCATGAAAGTGTAAGTGGCTCAGTGGGAGTCCATCAATGCGTAAGTGGCTGAGTGGCAGTCCAGCATAGGTCCAAATGCGGCCAGGGTGATGACCAGTGGGGAATTCGTCCATCTACTAGTAGAAAAGGTTACTTATTGGTATCTTTGCCTGATCAGCAAGATATCAGGTTTATGCCAAGGTTTTCTCCTTTCCAAATTCATTGGATATTGCAACTCTGTTTATAATTTTCATAACAGAGGTTTTCAAGGAGTGTATGAAATGTATATATATATAGGTGTATATATATATCGAGACTTAATGAAGTATCTCGTAACTTCATTTCTTTCAAATGATATTTCAAAGATTGAATCTATTCAAGTCTTATCTTGTAGTCTCATCAGTGTGATGAACTTTTGAAACTGATTATAACTTGAACGGTGGTAGTTCAAGTAGTATTTAGAAAAGATATAAGTATATTGGAGTATCTTGTAACTTCATCTTTTAAACTTATATCTAGTAAATGATTATCTTATGCATGTCAAAGATTTTCAGAAAAACGTTGAGACAAGGTTAGATATATGAGATCACCTTACAACGATATTTTTATACAGTTATAAACTGGAACTCTGTGTATATTATACATGTCAGAGGATTTCAAAGATTTGAGAGGTATATATGTATATATATACTGAATATTTTTGCGACTTGGTCGCATTAAAATAACAAACTTGGTTCATTTCTTTTTAACCAAGACTTTCATGAGTACTGTGAGTATGCTCATATATTGTTAATTATTATACATATTATTTCGGTGGGCTTGTTTCTCACCCTTGCTTTCTTCTTTCATCACACAACAATAGATAGACAAGATGAACAGGATCAAGCTCCCATTCGTGAGCGGTTAGGAAACGTTCCGCAGTTTCCTGTAGGCGTTGATGTCGTTGTAGCTGAGGTAGGAGCTACCAGTAGGCTAGGCTTTTAACTTTTGTTGTGTCAGACTTATGTATATTTATGAATTGTAATAATGGCAAAGAATATGTAAACTATTCAGAAACCCTTTTTATGGTGAAATGGTTTATAATTGTGGAATAAAATGACTTGTGTTATTTTTGGTATTCATCTCTGAGACTATAACTTGTGGTGTGTGTGTGTATATTGTGGGGTCATAGTACGCAGTAGTTGGTTGACTGTTAAGATTAAGATTAAGTAGTTGGTTGACTTATGTATATTTATGTAAATCTGATTCTCTAGGATACCACAATCCCAGATCAGCTGTACCCTTAAGGTACTTGAAAATTCTCTTCATAACTATTAAATGAGGTTCTCTTGGATCAGCCTGAAATCTTACACAAAGACAGGTAGCATACATGATATCAGGTCTACTTGCAGTTAAATAGAGTAATGAACCAATCATACCTCTGTAGTTAGTAATATCTACTGGTGAGCCAGTATCTTTATCTAACTTGGTTGCAGTGGCCATGGAAGTGGATGCAGTTGAATAATCTTGCATTCCAAATTTCTTCAGTAAATTTCTGGTGTACTTGGATTGACAGATAAAAGTACCTTCTTCATTTTGCTTGACTTGAAGACCCAGAAAATAACTAAGTTCTCCCATCATACTCATTTCATATCTTGACTACATTAGCTTTGCAAACCTCTCACAGAGTTTGGCATTTGTAGAACCAAATATGATATCATCAACATATATCTGTACCAAAAGTAAGTCCTTTCCATGGTTGAGGTAGAACAGTGTTTTATCAATTGTACCTTTGTGAAATCCACTTTCCAGAAGGAATTGAGCTAAAGTCTCATACCATGCTCTAGGAGCTTGCTTAAGGCCATAAAGTGCTTTGTCAAGCCTGTAGACATGATTTAGAAATTTTGAATCTACAAAGCCTGGAGGTTGTTCAACATAGACCTCTTCTTCCAATTCTCCATTAAGAAAAGCACTTTTCACATCCATTTGAAAGACTTTAAACTTTTTGTGAGCAGCATAAGTCAAAAAGATCCTTATGGCTTCTAATATAGCAACTGGTGCAAATGTTTCATCATAATCAATACCCTCCTGTTGAGAGTAGCATTTAGCAACCAGCCTTGCTTTATTCCTTGTAATTATGCTATCACTGTCAGTTTTGTTTCTGAACACCCATTTTGTGCCAACAACTGATCTGTTCTTTGGTCTTGGAACTAGGGTCCAGACTTTATTCCTTTCAAATTCATTTAACTCTTCCTGCATTGCTTGCACCCAATGAGCATCTTGAAGAGCTTCTTCCACTTTCTTTGGTTCAATCTGAGATAGAAAAGAATGATAGAGACATTCATTTGATGTTGCAGTTCTAGATCTGACACCTGCTTCAGGATCTCCAATAATTAAGTCAGGTGTATGTGATTTGGTCCACTTCCTTGCAGATTGAAGTTGACTTCTAGAACTGGATCCTCCCCCATGATCCATGTTGTCTCCATCAGCATTTTCTGATGCTCCCCCTGTAGTTATGCTCTCTGAGACTTCAGAATTTGACTTGGATCCTTTAAGATTTGAAGTATCAGAGATTCCAGAATTATCAGAATTTGGCTCATCAGAGCTAGATGAATCAGAGCTTGAAGAGCTAGTGATAGGTTCTGATGCTTCTTGAGAGTCTTGAGATGTGGTAGGATTTTCAGCTTGCTTCCCCTGGACAGGTGCATTTTCCATTAGAGTTGTTACCACAGATTCAATGACATCAGTACTTACAGGATCAGAATTTACAGAATCGGAATTTAAGTCTTCATTTTCAAATCTCAGCTGATCATGATCATTGAAATCTTGAAGTCTAGTAATCTTCTTATCATCAAAAGATACATTGATAGATTCCATGACAACCCTTGTTCTTAAATTGTAGACTCTGAAGGCTTTTGTGGAAAATGGATATCCAACAAAGATTCATTCATCAGCTTTTAGATCAAATTTTGACAGCTGCTCAGGATGAGTCTTAAGAACAAAACACTTACAACCAAATACATGAAAGTATTTCAGATTTGGCTTCGTTTTCTTTACCATCTCATATGGTGTTTTTCCTTATTTATGAGTGTTGTATTCTGTGTAAAATAAGCAGTCTGCACAGCTTCAGCCTAAAAGTAGGTTGGCAGCTTTGCTTCATCAAGCATAGTTCATGCAACTTCAATGAGAGTCCTGTTCTTCCTTTGTACAACTCCATTTTTTTATGGAGTTCCAGGTGCAGAAAATTCATGTTTGATTCCATGCTCTTTGTAGAACTCTTCCATGATTGAATTCTTGAACTCAATTCCATTATCACTTCTTATAATTTTAATAAAATCTTTGACCAACTTATCCAGCTGTCTGACATGATCAGTTAGAGTAAATGCAGTTTCATTCTTCTTGTGCAAGAAGTACACCCAAGTGTACCTTGTGAACTCATCCACTATAACCATAGCATATTTCTTTTTTGCAGTAGACATGACATTGACTGGACCAAATAGATCAACATGCAGTAGGTGATAAGGCTCAAGAATTGATGACTCAGTTTTGCTCTTGAAAGAAGACTTTCTTTGTTTTGCCTTTTCACATGAATCACAAAGGCCATCAGGAGCAAATATTGATTTTGGCAGTCCTCTCACAAGATCTTTCTTTACAAGCTCATTTATGTTGTTGAAGTTTAAATGAGAGAGTCTTTTGTGCCTATTCTAGCTTTCTTCAATTGATGCTCTACTCAACAGACACACTGCAAAACCATCAGAACTTGTTACAGATAAATGTCCTCCGATAAATGTCCTATTCTTCCAATTGGAATTGAGATGCAATACCGTAACCCAAGCCTAGGTGTTGGGTTTACCATTAAGGTATGTGTAGACTAAATAAGTCAATAAAAAACATTACTTCGAAAAGAGGTGTATATCACCAAGAAAATGATTCTCCCGAGATATCGGAGACACGCTGCAAAACCAGAAAGTCTGGTTTCATAAATGTTACCATGCCTGTAACCTTTCAGAACCACTTTGCCTGTAGAATTACTTATAACTTTACAATGTTATTCAAAGAAATCCACATGATAATCTATGTCACAGATTTTACTCACATTCAGCAGATTGTGTTTAAGTCCTGAGACAAGAGCTACTGTTTCAGTGATGACATTCCCAAGATTAATACTTCCATATCCCAGAGTTTTTCCCATGTTGCCATCTCCATAAGAAACTCCTGGGCCAGCTTTCTCCATAAAGTCTGAGAGCAGGGCTTTATTTCCAGTCATATGTCCTGAACATCCGCTATTTAGTACTAAGATGTTTGTCATGTTGCCCTGCGATCACAAAGACCACTAATGGTTAGTTTTAAGGACCCGGACTTGCTTGGATCCTTTGGCGTTTTTAAGTTTGTTAGCATTTGCAGCGGATTTAATATCAGAGTTTATGCTTACATGTTGTTTATCAGAACTTATATCAGACTTTGCATCAGACTTTACACTAGAAGGAATTAAAGCAACTTTCTTCAAAGAAGGTTTTATTTGATAATAATCATAGTATAAACTATGATATTCCTTAGAAGTATAAATGGAATGTCATAAACTTCCACAATGAAAACAAGGATTTTGTGGCTTAAACCTAACAGACTGACTCTTAACTCCTGACTTAGGAGGTAAAGAGTTTATATTCTTATTCTTCCTGCAAAAAGAAACAAGATAGTTAGAGTTTCCACAGTTATAACATTTCTTTCTAGGAGCATTAGGAACAGGCATATAATTATTGCTTTTATTCACACCTTCCTTTCCATTCCTATTTTTCCTAGCTGCCTTAACCTTGTTGACATTCCTTATTTCTTTCAGCTTATGCTTAAGCTGCTTCTTTGTCATTAAGCCTATGTTGACTTCAGCTGGTTTATCCTGTTCTAATTTGTCAGAAGTTGACTTCTCCTTAACTTCTGTCACATACTCTTTCATCTTTTCAGAATCAGACTTTACAGTTTTAGTTACAAACTTAACAGGATTTACCTTTGGCTTAACAGTTTGTTTAACAACAATTGGCTCATTTTGTTCAGTTCCTTTTTCACTTTTATCATCTCCATAACCTAAGCCCTCTTTCCAGTTTCCAATACTTAATAAATTCTGAGTTGTTCTGCCAGAGTTAGTCCAAGTCTTGATAATCTCTTTTTCTTTTTCTAACTCAGTTTTTAGAGATTTATTCAATTTTAGCAATTCATCTCTAACATAAAAAGCATCATCTCTTTCTTTCTGAGTTTGATGGAACATAACTAACTCCTTTTTCTAAATAATCATTCCTTTTCTTAAAAGCAAGATTTTCAGAAGTTAATCTTTCACATGTTAAAGTTTGATCTCTGTAGCTAATAAACATGGTTTTAAGATATAATCTCAACTCAGTAATATCATCAGTATGAAAGGCATAAGTTGTTTGAGGTACCTTTAATTCAGCAGTCTCAGGGCTGCCATCAGCATTTGCCATTAAAGCATAATTCACCTCATCTTCAGAATTTGAAGAGTCTGTCCAACTTTTCTTCTTTGTGACAAGTGCCTTGCCTTTGTCACTCTTTCCTTTCTTGCAGTCAGGAGTTATATGGCTTCTTTCACCACAATTGTAGCATTTGACATTTTAGTTGTCTCCTCTGTCAGACTTTGCACTTTTTCCTTTATACTTTATGAATCCTTTCTTATCAGTACTTCCACCTTTCTTGAAAAACTTCTTTCCCCTTCTGAATTTACTCTATCTTTGTGATACCCTTCACCATAAGAGCATAAAATTTCATCATCTCTTCATCAGCATCTATTTCAGGTAAACTTTCAGTTTCTGAATCATCTGATGGATTTTAATCGCAGCGGAGGCATGGTAAAACACTTTTACACACATAAAATCCAAATAAAAGCATATAAATCGTGGTAAAAACGAGGGAATCGATTACTAACCTTTAATATGCGATCCAGGAGCAACGATCGGAGATCCTTAGCAGCTGCTCCTCAAACGTGAAGCACTCTACCGGTATCCACCAAGAAAATGACGTTAAGGAGGAGGAGGAGGTGAAGAGAATTTGTTTTTCTAAAACTTTTGGGTTTTTGGGTTCGAATGAAAATAGGGTCTATAATAGTATATTTATAGACAAAATTTTCAGCTGAAATTTTCCATAAATATTATTATTATTATCCCATTTATTATTCTCATTAATAATTAAAACACCTTTTAATTATTAATCCTTTTTCTAAACACTTTAGAAATAATTCTCTCTCTTGATTTAATTTCCAAAAATTGAATCCTTTAATTAATAATATTAAGAACTTTTCTTAATTAATTTATAATCAATTAAATCTCATTTAATTAATTATTAAATTTGCCAATTAAATATTTATTTTATAAATAAATAATTATCAGCCATTATTAATTAATTCCTCCACCATTTAATCATTCTCTTTTTATGTTGTGACCCTGTAGGTTCAATATTAAGCCGGTAGTAGAAATAAATAATAATAAAACTATTTTATCATTATTTATATAAATTCTCTAATTTATTAAAAATGATTAATTAATTAATCATATTTATTCTACATCATGAGGGATACTTCTCAGCATATCGCGACTATCCGGATAATATGAATTCACTGCTTAGAATACCAAGAACCTATTCAGTGAATAGTTACCGTACAATAAACTCCTTCTACCCTACAATGTCTCGACTAAATACAAGGCATTGATCTCGTGTCAAGCCTATCTAATTTAATCACTTGCTTACCATTTACTATGCGTAGTTCTATGCAAATTAAAAACTCCTTTCTAATTTCATTCACTCTGGCCAGAGATTCCTGAACTAGCATAAGTGGATCAGCCTTGAACATTCGCTTCCTTCACTGGAAGGGGTAGATCCTTTATTGATCATACAATATCTTCATGTACAAATTTCTATACCTAGTAGAGCCCTAATAATTGTCCCTGGAGACTAAGAACTAAACCAAAGCATAGTTCAGTGTACACAAGATGACTATGATGACCTCAAGTCTAAGGATACTTGTACAACTATCACTATGTGAACAACTGCTGACACGTGAGTGAACTTCATCAGTTGTTCAGCTGTGCGAGTCATGTTCAGTGAACTTATTCTATAATAAGCACCTACATACTAGCTATAGTGTCACCACACAAATGTCTATGAGAACAGACATCCTTCATAATGAAGCAAGCATAGTATGTACCGATCTTTGTGGATTATTAATTACCAGTTAGTAATCCTATGATCAGGAACTATTTAAGTTTAGAGTTATCATCTTTTAGGTCTCACTATTATGATCTCATCATAATCCATAAAAAGCTTTACTCTAAACTATGGTATATCTTATTTAAACACTTAAATAGATAGAGCCCGTAATAAAAACAAAACAAGTCTTTTATTAGTATCAATGAAATCAAAACAGATTACACGGGAAGTTATTCCTTATTCCTAATTCATGATTGGACTTAGGACATATTCCTTTCAATCTCCCACTTGTACTAAAGCCAATCACTCTGGTATGTAATACCCATCTTGTCTTTATGACGATCAAAGTGACTTTCATAAAGTAGCTTTGTGAGTGGGTCTGCTATGTTGTTATGTGTGTCAACTCTAATTCAATACAATACAAGAAATGTTACCGCGCTCCCACTAACCCTTTTGTAGACGCATGGTTCATCTTCATTTTTGATAAAATCAAACTCTTTGATTGTCTCATCAAAACGAATGTTCTATCTTTCGAGAAGCTTGCTTTAAACCACATATGGTTCGCAGCAGCTTACACACTAGGTTTTCATTTCTCTTGGAAAGAAAACCATCTGGCTATTTGCCAGATCTCATAGTCGTAGTAAGCAGCAATCGCAAGCAAAATCCGAACTGATTATAACAGGGCTACAGGTAAAAGGTTTCATCAAAGTCAATCCATTGCCTTTGTTTGAATTCTTTTGCCACAAGCCTGGCCTTAAAGGTCTCCACCTGGCCATCTGCTCTAATCATTCTTTTGTATCCCGTATACATAGAATTCATTCCGGATTTCATGGCACTATGCCATTTCTCTGAGTCAACACTACTCATAGCCTCATTATAGGTTACAGGGTCGTCATCATCAATGATCGACAACTCATTGTCATTCTCAATGATAAGGCCATAATACCTCTCAGGTTGGCGAGACACTCTCCCTGATCTATGAATGGGCTGTTCCACAAAAGGTTGTTCAGTCAGAACAGGTGTTTCCACTCGATCTGTAGTAGTTTGTGCTTCTTGAACTTCATCAAGTTCAATTTTGCTCCCACTGTTTCCTTCAAGGATAAACTCCTTTTCCAAGAAGGTAGCATGTCTGGAGACAAACACCCGATGATCGGTGCAAAAGTAATACCCTAAAGTCTCTTTAGGATATCCCACAAAACTACATTTTATGGATCGATATTCCAGCTTATCTGGGTCAACTTACTTGACATAAGCTGGACATCCCCAAATCTTAACGTGTTTAAGACTCGGTTTCCTTTCTTTCCATATCTCATATGAAGTTTGAGGAACATATTTTGGAAGGCACCTTATTCAGTAAATATGCTGAGGTTTCCAATGCATAACCCCATAGGAATACTGGAAGATTTGCATAGCTCATCATGGACCGAACTATGTCTAACAAAGTTCGATTTCTCCTTTCAGATACCAATCTGGAGGAGTCCACTGGGAGACTATACCATTTACTTTGAGATAATTTAAAAACACTCCATTAAAGTATTCACCACCTCGATCTAATTGAAGAATTATAATACTATGTTTGGTTTGTTTCTCCACTTCATACTTATACTCTTTGAACTTTTCAAAGGCTTCAGACTTGTGTTTCATCAAACACATATCCGAATCTAGATCTATCATCTATGAAAGTAATGAAGTATGAAAATCCACCCATGGCTTGCTTAGACATTGGTCCACATACATCTGTGTGTACCATTCCTAGCAAATTTGCAGTCCTCTCTCCATGTCTACTAAATGGAGACTGCAGTGCCACTATGAAGTGAGATTTTCATCATCCCTTTTCTTTTATTAGTTTGTTCAATATGAAGTAAATTATGTCACATTTATACAGACCATTATTTAAAGTACCACGTCCATAAAGAATATTATCTCTAAGAATAGAACATTCATTATTCTCAATAATAAATGAAAATCCAGCCAAGTCTAACATGGGAATAATATTCCTCACAATCGAGGGAACAAAATAACAATTATTGAAAACAATAGTCTTGCCCGTAGGCATATGTAAATGAAATGATTCTACATCTTCAGCAGCAACTCTTGCTCCATTTCCATCAGTAGAATCACCTCCTCTTCCTCAAGAGTCCAACTTCTCCTTGGTCCCTGCAATAAATTGCATAATTGAGAACCACAGGCGGTATCTAATACCCAAGTAGAAATTTGATTTAATGACATATTCACTTCTATCATGAACATACCTGAATCAGAAGTGGTAGTCTCACTACCCTTCTTCTTCTTCAATTCTGCAAGGTAAACCTTGCAGTTCCTCTTCCAGTGCCCCACCTTGTTACAGTGAAAGCAAACAACTTTGCTCTTGGGGTCTTCAGCTTTTGGTGGAACCGGGTTTTCTTCACCTACTTTCTTCTTCTTGGAAGAGTTCCTCTTCCTTTTCTTAGGATTGGAACCTTCACCAATTAGAAGAACAGAACTCTTTTTAGGGGAAAATTCGATTCCGCAGTCTTCAACATATTGTGGAGTTCAGGCAGGCTGACATCTAACTTATTCATGTGAAAGTTCATAACAAACTACGAGAACGAACTCGGAAGCGATTGTAAGACCAAGTCTTGGCTCAACTCCCCATCCATGGCAAAACCAAGTTGTCCAAGACGTTCAATCAAATTGATCATCTTAAGTACATGGTCATTCACAGATGATCCCTCAGACATCCTACAACCGAACAGCTCCTTCGATATCTCATACCGAGCTGTCCTCCCCGCCACATCATACAACTCTTGTAGATGCATGAGGATAGTGTGAGCATCCATATGCTCATATTGCTTCCGTAGCTCAATGTTCATGGAAGCTAGCATGATGTATTGAGCTACATTTGCATCATCTATCCAATTACGATACACAACATGTTCATCATTATGCGCATTGCTAGCAGGTTCAGTAGGCTTAGGTGAGTCAATCACGTATTCCAGCTTCTCAATCCTGAGAACAATTCTCAAGTTTCAAAGCCAGTCAGCATAATTAGGACCAGTCAATTTGTGAGCATCTAGTATGCTCCTGAGTGATAGTATAGAAGATATAATGTAAATTGTAAATCTGTAAATGATAAACACATAACAACACTTAGCAAATATTCGATTTCATTTTAAAACACTATATGAATCGGGTCTTTATTCATAAGTGGCTCCCACTAGTTTATCTAATTTATTCAACCCCCTACGTGAAAATTTAAGCATTCATAATGCTAGTGGGAATAGGGATCCTACATTCCATTACACAACCCCGGTTGTGGCACGAAACGCCATGTAATGTTCAATAGGCAGACAACTCTTGTCAATTACATCTAATGTTATTCCCTAATCAAACTTTAGCCTCTTGAATAATTGAGTCACGGCTGTGGCACGACAAACTCAATATTCTAAGTCAAGTCTAACCCAACATTCCGTACAATTGAATCAGTCCCCAAAGGCCCACGGCTGTGGCACGTAACGACCTTTAGATTCTTATTCAATGTACACATCTCTATGTAATAGACAAGTATTTCTTATTTCGAAATCAAAGCCCTCGGCTGTGGCACGAAACGACAATGATTTAAAAATAAGAACTACTTTCTATCATGTTGGAAGGCTATGACCGACACAAGCCCGTTGTATCATTGGCCAATTACTACTTGATATTATTTAATTTTAGAGGGATTATATTATGTTACAATCATAATCATATTATAAAGAAATTCTTCCTTTTAAATTAAATATTTCAAATCAATAATCAATAATCAGATGATTCCCAGATCGGGTGGAGCATTGTCAAGAGGCGTCACTTAATAACCCTTTCTTGCAGATAGAAATCTGTTGTTGACAGAATCATCATTTCTCTCATATCGAAAATTCATATTCAATTACGTGTTTCATAAACACAAGAATCTCATGATTGTATTCATAATATTATTCTTAAGGTTATGAATAATTTCACTATACTAGGTTGTCTTACAAACGCCTTATGTTCATTTAAGTTCACCTAAATTTATCATTGCATGATAAACTAAGCATATATCACATATATCAACATGAATAAACATCAAGGTAGGCATGTTATATCACCTAGCACATTAGTCTAAGCATTATACATCTCTATGTATCACATTAAGCATTTAAAAGCAATTAAAAACAGTTAAAAACAGCTTTAAAACACTTTCGGAAATATAAACAGTTCAAAACTTTTATATAAACTAAAATTGATCACTCCATTAGATCCGTCTCGGAAAAATGAATCCAACGGTATATTGCACGCCCAAAACGGAGTTACGAAACTCCCAGAAAATCAATTTTAATGTAAACAGTCGGGCTGTAACGCATTACAGGAACGCGTTATAAGCCCTGTAACGCATTCCGGTGATGCGTTACAACCCTTTTAACCAATTAAAAGGTGTAACGCATTCCGTGAATGCGCCACAGGCTGTAACGCATTCCCGGAATGCGCGACACCCCTTTTTTTTTGTTGCAGCAGCCGCCGGACAGATTCTCTCGAACGCCATGCATGTCAGCTTCTGCCGTCCTTTTCTGTGTCTTCTCTTCACACAGCAGGTAATAGCAGACAACACAAATATATATATATATATACTATATATACATATATTTACTTATTTAATTACGAATTTTAATTGTAAGAACTTCAAAAATTCATAATAAAAAATCTATACATCATAAAATTATGAAAAAAATACCCAGACGATCTACAACACTTGTAGAACCCAGATCAACATTCAAAATTATTCTGAGAAATGATTTCTCATCAGACATAATTAATCCATAATATAACTTGTAAAAATCATAATTAATTCATACAAGCACATAAAATTCTGAAATTTTTACCACAGATCTATATGCATACAACCTAAGCTCTGATACCAATGTTGGATTTTAAATGCAGCGGGGGCATGGTAAAACACTTTTACACATACTAAATCCAAATAAAAGCATATAAATCGTGGTAAAAACAAGGGGATCGATTACTAACCTTTAATATGCGATCCAGGAGCAACGATCAGAGATCCTTAGCAGCTGCTCCTCAAACGTGAAGCACTCTACAGGTATCCTCCAAGAAAACGACGTTAAGGAGGAGGAGGAGGTGGAGAGAATTTGTTTTTCTAAAACTTTTGGGTTTTTGGGTTCGAATGAAAATAGGGTCTATAATAGTATATTTATAGGCAAAATTTTCAGCTGAAATTTTCCATAAATATTATTATTATTATCCCATTTATTATTCTCATTAATAATTAAAACACCTTTTAATTATTAATCCTTTTTCTAAACACTTTAGAAATAATTTTCTCTCTTGATTTAATTTCCAAAAATTAAATCCTTTAATTAATAATATTAAGAACTTTTCTTAATTAATTTATAATCAATTAAATCTCATTTAATTAATTATTAAATTTGCCAATTAATTATTTATTTCATAAATAAATAATTATCAGCCATTATTAATTAATTCCTCCACCATTAAATCATTCTCTTTTTATGGTGTGACCCTGTAGGTTCAATATTAAGCCGGTAGTAGAAATAAATAATAATAACACTATTTTATCATTATTTATATAAATTTTCTAATTTATTAAATATGATTAATTAATTAATCATATTTATTCTACGTCGTGAGGGATACTTCTCAGCATATCGCGACTATCCGGATAATATGAATTCACTGCTTAGAATACCAAGAACCTATTCAGTGAATAGTTACCGTACAATAAACTCCTTCTACCCTACAATATCCCGATTAAATACAAGGCATGGATCTCATGTCAAGCCTATCTAATTTAATCACTTGCTTACCATTTACTATGCGTAGTTCTATGCAAATTAGAAACTTCTTTCTAATTTCATTCACTCTGGCCAGAGATTCCTGAACTAGCATAAGTGGATCAGCCTTGAACATTCGCTTCCTTCACTAGAAGGGGTAGATCCTTTATTGATCATACACTATCTTCGTGTACAAATTCCTATACCAGTAGAGCCCTAATAATTGTCCCTGGAGACTAAGAACTAAACCAAAGCATAGTTCAGTGTACACAAGATGACTATGATGACCTCAAGTCTAAGGATACTTGTACAACTATCACTCTGTGAACAACTGCTGACACGTGAGTGAACTCCATCAGTTGTTCAGCTGTGCGAATCATGTTCAGTGAACTTATTCTATAATAAGCACCTACATACTAGCTATAGTGTCACCACACAAATGTCTATGAGAACAGACATCCTTCATAATGAAACAAGCATAGTATGTACCGATCTTTGCTGATTATTAATTACCAGTTAGTAATCCTATGATCAGGAACTATTTAAGTTTAGAGTTATCATCTTTTAGGTCTCACTATTATGATCTCATCATAATCCATAAAAAGCTTTACTCTAAACTATGGTATATCTTATTTAAACACTTAAATAGATAGAGCCCGTAATAAAAACAAAACAAGTCTTTTATTAATATCAATGAAATCAAAACAGATTACACAGGAAGTTATTCCTAAATCCTAATTCATGATTGGACTTAGGACATATTCCTTTCATCATCATCATCAGAACTTGATGATTCTGAATCAGACTTTGTGATGAGAGCTTTTCCTTTGCCTTTCTTTGAGACAGCCACTTTGGGGAATTCCTCCTCAGCCTTAAGAGCAACTGTCCTTGACTTTCTCCCATATCTCTTGCTTCTTTGATCCATCTAAAGTTCATAAGTCTTGAGCATACCATAAATTTCATCAAGAGTAGTTTCATCAAGAGCATAGTTGTCTCTTATAGTAGTAGACTTCAAATCCCAACTTTCAGGAAGAGCTAAAAGGAATTTTAGATTTGAATCTTCAAGATCATATTCCTTGTCCACCAGTGACAGATCATTCAAGAGTTTGACAAACCTGTCATATAAGTCAGTTAATGACTCATCAGCTTTTGAGTCAAAGTGCTCATACTCTTGAGTGAGTATAGTCCTCCTGTTCTTCTTGATTGCATCAGTTCCCTGACATCTTGTCTCCAAAGCATCCCATATCTCCTTTGCAGTCTTGCAATGAATTACCCAGTTTGACAGACATTATCAATGGCACTATGCAGCAAATGTCTTACCTTTGAATCCTTGTCAATAGATGAGATATCTTCAGCTATATACTCACTTTTCTCCTTTGGTATGGTCTTTGCTGGCTGATCTGCAACTACAACAAAGAGCTTGGTTGGCTTATGCGGTCCTTCATTAATTCTGTCAAGGTATTCTGGATCAGTAGCTTCCAGAAACATAGCCATCTTCACTTTCCATATGGGATACTCAGAAGGTCTCAGTATGGGAACCCTAATAGTCTCATATCGACTGTGGGTTTGAGTATTTTTAGTTTTTTCAATTTTGGTGGGCTTGGTTGGATTTTATGCTTCTTCAGACATGATTGTTTGGATCTTTACTGTATGTGTGTTAACCGATAGGCTCTGATATCAATTGTTAGGTCACACAACACTGTAGAAGGGGGTTGAATACAGTGTAGAATACAATCAAATCGATTTCGAACACAAGTAATAGTAAACAGATATATTCGATATAATAAACTTTGTTACAATGGAACGGTTCTCTCTCAATGATGAACAAATATCACGAGAGCTGCTAGGTTACAATGTATAATCTTCTCGATAATGATAACACATATAGTGTAAACCTATGTCTGTGTTTATATAGTACACAGTTACAAGATAACTTCTAATTGATATGGAATATAATTCTGTCTCCTAAAATATATCAATCAGATATCTTATACAATTATTCTTATCTTCTAACTTTTTCCATGCATATCTTCTTTTGTATTAGTCTTGATCTTCTTTCCTGTAAATCAGCCTCCTTCCTTAACTGTTATTCCTCCCGTACTTAAGTTCTGATATCCATCTTCTGATATTTATCTTCTGATAATCTAAAATCTGATATCCTTAAGTTCTGACTTCCAGTAAGTACTGATTCCAGTAAGTACTGATATTTCCTGTTTGTTAAGATCTGAAAACTGAACATGAAACATATTAGACATAACATCTCAAATAAATCTAACATTATCATCATTAGAGTATTTGAAGGTATGCCAACCAAGGATTATCCTAGTCAAGTCAAAGTAAGACTTTGTGATGGGATTACCAAGAATGATAGTGAATTACAATGCGGTTGTAATATTAGTAGTGTATAGAGAAGTCAGTCATTTTCTTTCCCTCTCTATTTCTCTTCCTCTGTTTCTTTATCTCAATCTATCTTTCTCTTTCTCCCTCTCTCTATCAGTGATAGTGATTCTATTGTAAAATTGGTCAAATGGTATGTGGATGGAACAGTGGTGAGGAGTCAAACTCCTGTGATAATTATGTTATACAAGGAATCTGAGTTTTTATTTGAGATTTCGGAAAAAGTGATGTTGTAGGTAATAGAAAGTTGGCAAGAAGACACCTATTGTTCACCCGGGTATAGGGTGAGGTTTAAAAATATTTAAAAATAATATTTTACAGCTATTTTGTTACGTGTTAAATGAATTATTATGTGCTTAATAATGTTAAAATGTGTTTGTCCATGATTTAATATGCGGTGAATGTATATGTGGTCCTGTAAGGACCAGAGTATTTTTCGGATACTCATTACGTGTTTAAAATACATTTATATGAAATTACTCGCAATCTGGACGTGTGTTATAGTGCGTTTTTATCGAGGTACTTGTTTTGAGGAGATAATTTACGTAGCATATTTCCGTGTTAATTTATTTCCGGGGCATAGAAAAGGAGTTTGACGGCGTTGATTACTCCACATGGCATTTCAGCATGTATATGTTTATGGCCATGAATTTCGGATTTTTCTGGAGGTATTTTCCGGACATCAGATATTCTCTTCGGGGTGATCAGAATTTATTTTAGGTAACGATTTCAAAATTCCGCTATCGTATTTGGGTATATTATAGCATGTTAGTGTTTATATATTTATTTCAGAAGTTTTAGAAGTTTTTGTAGAAGTCGCTTTTGGAGGTATCTTTCATTTCTGGCGTGTTTATATGTGCAGATAGAAATTATTGTGTGTTTTAAATTTATTGATTTTATTAGAGTAGAGTTGGATTATATTGTTTGAAATTGATTTTGTGGGGTTCTGACCCCGGGAAAAGTCCGTCTTACAAATATGTTATTTCGAATTTTTTTATAAAATATCTATTTTAATTTCAAATCATTATCTTTTATTATTTTTGAAAATTATAATTTGAATTAATTATTTATAATTTATTTTGATTAATTATTTATTCATTTAATTAATTGATTAATTCATTTAATCAATTAATTTTATTTATAAATAATTGAATGAAGTGTAATTATTTATAATTAAGCCAAATAATATTTTAGAATTATTTTGAGCTTTTAAAATTATATAAAGGTATTGTATATTAATTGAATTAACCTTATTTTATTCATAATAAATACACCGTTCATCCATTTAATACGAAATGAACGTATCTAGACTCAGAAAAATATTATGCTTCTATTAAAAATACTTTCGAGACATAAATCCTTTTATTTAGAAAGGTCTCTTGTTTTGCAAGCCAGTTCTAAGTCACGTATTTATCGAAATGTCATATTTTGACTCAGTTTCAGTTTTAAACCAACCAAGTCATATGTTTTGATGAACTAAATCATGTATTTTATGAATTATGTGATATGTGAATTATATGTTTACTGCAAGTCAAGGCAAATTTTCTTTTATGTTTACTGCAAGTCAAGGCAGATTTTCTTATGTGTTTACAGCAAGTCAAGGTTGATTCTTACTATATATTTGATTGTTGATTGAGATTGAAAATAGGTGGATAGTCTAATAAAAAGAGAAAATGTTGCCGAATTTTTGGTAGATTTCATATAAATTTATTGGATATAAATGAGTTTATTATATAAATAAATTGTCAGTCTACATATAATTGAAACATGTCTACGTGCGTATATGAGTCAAGAGTCTTTTGTCTGATTGTTTTCTATATATGTGGGTTATCGTTTGGGTAGACGATAGAGTTTTGACGCGCAGTTCGTCGAGTAATTATCATGTAGACGATTAAGATTGTATCTTTTAATTATAGATGTGAGTTGTTCAAGACGATCAAGACCAGACTTTGGGATCCAGGGTAAAGTTGATCAGTAATGCATATCGGGCTTCTAGCAATCGCAGGAACATCATATCAGTGAATTATTAAAATAGAAGACATCAATGTCATGAGATGTCAGAACGAGTCAATTGTGTTATTGTGAGTGTGCTTAACTGCTAAAAACCAATGGCAAGTTTTCTTGTACTATTCTAATTCCAGAATAGTTAAATGTTTTAGACATCAAAATGATTTGATTTTGATTATGCAAGTTATTATACACTATTCTAATTTTAGAATAGTTATATGTTTATAGATTTAGATTAAACTGTTTTATAAAGCTTTTGGAAGACATTGCATGCATATAATCATTGGGATTATTGAAGTCGTGTTATTCTAGCAATTGTTCTGCTAGTATATAATTCATTTCCAGATAGATAGTGAATTACTATGCTGTCCCTTTCACTCTATACAGTAGAACTTGATATTGATATTTAGCGAAAAACTAATCATTCTAGTTATTTCGCCATCAGTTGTTGAGATTACTCCGGACCATGAGAAATGGGGAGTAGATTATGATAGGATATCGATTGATTCGATTCCTTAATGACGAAAAATTATTTTGATTGAAAGATTCGTAAGTGGCCCGGGAGGACGGTCCAGCATTAGGGCGTTGTGTTAACTGAAATATGTTAACACAATTTTGTCCTTTGGCCACAGTGTGCCTTTTTATTAAAGTACATATCAGTTGTGGCCGGTATGTAGCTTTTGTCTCATTTTTGGGATCTGAATTCAATGAATTATGATCCAGCTCTATCACAGTGGGTGATCAGCATGTGATAAGGCATCCGCCGGAATATTGTGATTCCCAATCTAAAAATTATTGCTCACTATTTTATAAGCTTACTGTTAGCTTCAGTTATTATGATTTAAAATGTTCTGCCCTAGTGCAGATGTCGGCTTTTATATCAAAAGACCATATATATGCTATAATGAACTTGCTGAGCATTTATTTCGCTCATACTTGCCTGTTTTTAAATTTAACCTTCCAGTGAGGAGTAGCTTGCACTATTTAACGGACTAGTGTAAGTTCTATTGTGTAAAGTTGTTTATTTATATATTAGTTATGTTATCTTATAGTTGAGCCTAGTATACTTCTTTTCGAAGTTATACTAGTAGGTTTAGTATTGAGTTGGAATTTATTGAGAAGAGTTTTAAAAGAAAGTGAAAAAATTATTTATGTAATTTGGATATCTTGTTTCTAGAACTGTAACCTAAAAAGATCTTGGTGTAGTTTGGGGTCACATATGCGATATTTCAGTTGCTGACATTTATTTATTGATTAAAAATGTTATGTTGTATTGAGGTTTCATCGTGACGACCAAATCCTGTGACCCCGGATTTGGGGGCGTTACATATTTTTATTCTAAATTCAGTTATTTAATATTTACTAAAGATTGATCTAATTACTTAAAAGGTAAATTAGTTGAGGAATAATAACTTAAATATTCTTTTAAAATATAATTACTCGGTATTTAATTATTTAATTATTGTTATTAAATATTAAATGTTTAATAAATGATTTAATATAATCATAAAAACCTATTTTTAAATACTTTCCAAGTTTTAGAAAATCATTCTAATACTTTCGAATTGTCAAAAAATATTATCTCTACGTATTTTAAATATCTTGACTATAGTCAAAAGAACCCCTCTTATTTATTTATCTGTTGACAACAGTCAATTCACATTATCTTAGTACTTCCTCCTAAAATTCTTAGAAGTACACACACACACACATATATATATATATCAACAAGAAAAACAATTGGGGAACTTCGATGTGGTTTGAGTTTTTGGGATATGATAAGAATTTTCAAAGGACTAGGAGGGGTCTAGTATTTTGAGTATTAGGGAGACTATCAAAGGTACCGTGGGAGAGGGTACTCTGTGCACTCAGGAATCTGTGAAGTATGTCTATACCCGAATGGGACACAATACATAGACTGAATGCGGCCAGGGTGGTAAACGGGATACGAATGTGTCGTCCTTCTACTATTAGAAAAGGTTATAGATTTTTGTATTACGACTGATCATCGTATGTGGTGGCTCCGGTGAATGTCCCATTTTTCCAATTGGAATTGAGATGCAATACCATAACTCAAGCCTAGGTGCTACATTTACCATTAAGGTATTTATAGACTCAATAAGTCGATCAAAAATATTGTTTTGAAAAGAGGTGTATGTCACCAAGAAAATGATTCTCATGGGTTTATAAATCAAGAACATTGTCAAGATATTTTGATATTTATAAAATATCTAATTTGATTAAAAAGGAATATGTGTGTACCACCAAGTTTTCAAATCGTTCTATTATATGATGAAATATTATTTTTTGTATATCGTTTTCGAGAATATAACTTGTGTATGTGTGTGTGAGAGAGAGAGAGAAAGATTGGATCTTTTGGATTATTTATTCAGTAAGGATGGCGTGACGATCTAAATTCTTAACCCCGGAATTGGCGGCTTTACAGCTAGGCCACATCCTTTCTTGTTTCACTCAGAAGCAGAGCTTCTGCTGTTTTTATTTCTCTTTATTTTTACTTTGACACTTATAATGTTTCATACAAACAAAAGCCTTATATATAGGATGCAAAAGATAGGTTGATCTAATCGCCTGCATCACCATATATGAGTACTTAATAACCCAACCTATATGGACTATACATCAATCCATGTTTCTAGACTAAGTGAATTATTTGACACATTACTAGATTATCGAACTCTTCAAAATTGCATGCATATGTTTTCCAGCAAAACCAAATTGGACAAATTATAATAAGTATACAATGAGAATCCAATAATCTTCTAGGACGTTATTTCTCATTACTGCAATAATTATCATCATTGCTGTTCAAGAAACAAATGCACTTAACCATAACCTAATATGTAATGAAAAACTAATTAGATAAATTATTGGGCTTATGTTCTAAACCCCTTTAATTTGGAGGGTTAACAAATCACTTGAACTCAAAATTTATAAGTTTGCATTTTCCCATGTGCTGATACATTAGATTCGCATGTCACTCTTTCTGCAATTTATGTTGTCTGTTATAACATTACAAAAAAAATTAGTAGATGATTTTTATACTTTTTTCTGGTCCTTCAAACTTTCTAAACTAATTCTTTATTGTTAAGATAAAATATGCAATTAAGTCATCCTTCTAACACTACTACATAGTTTAAGGAGAGCGTGTAATTTAAAATTTACCAACAAAAAGTTGAACGAATTAAATAAGTTTACCAACAAAAATTTTGAACTAATCTGAGTAGACGATAAAGTGTTGTGATTATAATAGAAAATTTTCTTTATAACATATTTGTACGATTTTTTCTTTAAGTTGATGACGTCGTTATAAGGTGAAGATTATTTAATTATCTATTTATTTATTTTAGATATTATTTGTCGTCTAATGAAATAAGATTGGAGAACCTTCGAGAATAATAGATATATCAACGTTTTCCTTTCTAGAGTCTTCCTTTATGGATATATTATAGATATTAAACACCGTAATCGCAAATATGGTGAACCTTCGAGAATAATCGAGACATTGGCATTTTCCTTTCTAGAGTCTTCCTTTGGGGATAGATTGTAAGTATTTAAGCGTTGTAATCACAAATTTGTAGCTATTCTTGAGGTTCATCAAAATTTCTTTTTATATTCTTTATAGTTTCTCTAGTCTCATACTTTCTTAATTTTCTACTAGAATTAACTAATCTTGCATTACAAAGTTCATTAAATTGTGAAATCAACATCCAAACACTTTGTAAGAAATTACCACCATTTCTCATTAGTTATTTCATTTCTTAACCTCCCCCCTCAAACTCTGCTTCTCTCTCTGTTTTCTTGTGTTCATAACCCTGTTATTAATCACTTTGTTATCTATCACTTTCAGAATCTAATTCCAGATCTTGACAACCATTTTTTTCAATTATTTTCCCTTTTTATCATTAAAAAAACCAGCACAAATATACATCCTTGCTTACTGTATGTTTTTCCTATACATGAAATAAAAAGAATCCATCAATAAAGTCGATAAGGCTTATTTTCAGAAACATTGGCCAAAATCTGCTGATTAAACATTTCGAATTTTATTACCCATCTTATAAGGGTATATTTCTAGAATTGAGAAAAATATCCATTCATCTTGTAATTCATATATTGATAAAGCCTATAAATAAGCAATGAAGAAGATGCTCCAAAATTTTAGATACTTATCCGAAGTGGAAAGGGATAAATTAAAGGTAAATTTTTAATTCAAAAATTGAAAATATTTTGTCATTTCTTTCTTTACCGCGAGTTAGGAATCTATTCATCAATAGTGATAGCTGTAGTAAGTGGTAAAGGAGTACTATTCCGGATCCATTTGATGCTATAAGAATCTTTGAAAACTTTAAGTCAATAACAAATTACGATAATATGGTGTGAATCTCACTTCCATTCACAAAACTCGCAGATATATATATGGGAAGGTAGCTTTGGGGGCAATTGAAAACATAATAGGCGTATACTCATTTGATATTGATATGTATCACATATTTACATATCTTTTTATTGTTTATTAGGTCTCATGTCAATTATATCTCTAATGCGGAGCTGAAAATTGAAGAGTTTTCAGCGTGATTTACCACATTAAGATAGCAGAAGTATAGATAATAGATCGATCTTTTTATATAATAATGGATGTAACATTCTCTTTATTTTTTAATTTCATTTGGCAACCTTGAATTTATCCGCAGGTAATGAATGGCTCCCCCTTGTTTGTGCATACATCCCAAATGTTGTGTATGTGGCAAGAGATACGAAGATTTACGAAGGGCTATATGTCACACGGAGTTCATTATCTGCCACCCAATTACCTGTCATTGGCTTCTCCACTGCAATCCACAGCTGCACCGACTGCTTCTGCCAACATCACATATGGTAAGTGAGCAACCAGCCGCATGCACCGACTACACCGAGAGAGAGGGAGAGACTTGTGTAGTCGAGAGCATTTTTATACAATTTTTGGTGTTTTGTCCATCATTTCCTTTCAAATTTGATCAATTTTTACTTTATTTCTTCTATGTAACTGTATAAATCGGTGAAAAATTGTAAAAGTTAATAAAGTTAATCATAAATTTCATGGGCCCGTTTAATTTGGGCACGTGCGGAGCTAGTGTAATCTATAATTGAAAAATGATATTCGACTCAATTGTTTCTTGCTTTTTACTCTTTGCATTAGTACGTACTAGGGATTTTTGTCCGCGCTACGCATTCTAAATAAATTTAAATTTTTTAAAATATATTAAATAATATAAAGAAAAATGTTAACGTAACTTTTCAGTTGAACACGAACACAACATTACTCTTTTAACCAAAAAAATGACGCGAATATAATTTTTCATATATGATAGAAAAATATATTTAAGATACTAAGACAACATAATAAATGTAAATTTATTTATATATGTTTTTTACTCAATGTAAACATATTTATAAAAAATAACGAAAAATATATTTATATACGAAAAAGTTTCTTTATACTGTCGACCCGATTATAAATGTAATAATTTGTTTTTTGAATATAATGTATATATTTATATGATTATAATTAACTTAAAAAAAGTTTGTTAAATTTTATACTCTCATAACTTTTTGTAACATCTAATCTCATTTTTGAATATACAATAATTGAAAGAGTACATACATCTTATGATATCAAATTATCATATCAAATATGAATCGAGGGAGCCAATCTTAAGAAGCCAACATTCAACGCAAATGCTGGATGCGACGATTACAGGATTTTTGGGCTCACAGACTTGGCTGGATTCTCTCAATATTATTGTAATGTGGACCTGAGACTTTGTTCCTTGAAAGAATTTGACGGGTTGAGACTTAAGCATCTATTTTAAATCAACTTCATGTCCTGGCTTGCGCAAATAAAATTTAACCAATTAATGTGGAACTTTAGTATTAGAAGACACTAATTTATTTGTCAAATTGATACATTCAAGACTTACCACTTACAAGTACCTCTATACTAAATAAATTGTACTGTACATATATGCAATGCACTTTTCAGCTTAGAAAGCACAGGTATAACAGAATCATACTCAATCATTACTGGACCCAGATAGTACTGTGGCTAGCAAAATTTATGTCAAGGCATATTAAGTCACTTAGGAACATACCGCTTCCAGGACTTTCCTTCAAAGCAGACGAAGATAACTTCTTATTTCCTGCTTCTGCTTCAGATAATTGTATAAAGTGCTCAAACTGTGTTTTCATGTTACAAATTTCTTTCTCAATGCCAAGATCAATGGCATCAGGAAGCAAGTCGACAATGTCTTCCAAGTCATCTTCATCATATACAAAAAAAACACCATCCTCATGTTGCTGGCTGAGCCAGTAGTTATAGAACCATGTCGGGGTTTTCATCAATTGCCACCATTCTGATGAGAAGCCCTTCACTTGACGAAGAGCAGCTGAAATAAAGAGTGGGCCATTTGGATTCATGGCAGACTTTTCTTAAGAGATTCATTTCATTCTTACCTTTTGAAAATTGAAACAAAAAAACACAATGCAGAGTAGTAACTTAAGACTTTCAGTTTTTCATTGAGAATATATTATGTCTAAAATACATTGTAGATATAACAATGCTTTATCTGTTTAATAACAATGTAAATTCATTATCTGGAGGATACGTACTACATTGATCACGGGGTAGTAATTGTACAAACGGATCTAAACATATAGACTGTACAAATTTTAATATATAACATTTTACATTGGCACAAATAATCAGTTTTGCCTAATGTGCGTAATTTGATTGAATACAAACATCATTTTTTACAACTCTAACATGGTTTTTGGTAAACATTCTTTAAAGTATCTTCTCAAAATGAGAAGATAATCAGCATATTCTTTAAAGGCACGTCAAAAAATTCAAGTAACATGACTGTTGAAATCAGAAAAACTAAATAAAATTGATAACTACCATTCAGTTATTCTAAATTGCGGTAACTGTTTAATTGACTAGAAAAGAACTGCCCCAAAACTACTGGACATACTCACACGTATATATACCTTTAGGTGTTTTTTTATATTTAGATGTATACTACAAATTATAAAATGACTTCACGAAGTGAAAATAGGAAGAGATGGTCAGGCATAAAGAATGTAGCGAAGCAAGAGTTGCAAAATTTGGCTATAACGTGCGCATACTTCAATAATGACATGGAAGAAACAAAGATTTTCTACTTAGAGATGTATGCTACAGTGGAAAACAGACAATCTGAATTGTTTGCTCGTTCTGTTGGCCTTGAGGAACAATTCAAGTAATATTTAAATGTGTATCTGATTTTATGATTTATATTGCTTTATATTACAAACTGAATGGCATTACTTTCAATGTTTCACAGCGAAATAGAAAATACTTTGAAGAATGGATCAAGGAAAAAATGTGGAGAGTCATCACAAAGTAGTACTGAAATTTTACATTCTTATACATGGAATTCACTCAGATTCCTAGATTCCTAGGTGATTCCTAGGTAATAACTTACAAAGTTATTAACAAATAGTGCTAGAAAGTGCTATCGTGGTCACCATTCCAATTCCATTTATTCAATACATCTCTATTTTCGAACAGAAATTATTTGAGTCTCTAGTTGGAACTTAAACTAAATTATTTTTGCTTCTGAAATTCAAAAAATTGTGAAGTAAATATTAAAAAAAATATGTAACTTAATATAACTTATAAAATATGTTGTGTAATAATGTGGAGTACAAAATGATGTTATTGATAAGAGGAAAAGACCTCGGGTCTTAATTCAAAAGATGGATAATAGCGACTACACTCCTTAAATTTGTTAAGTTCCCAATATGCATTTCATAATTTATACATAAATGTGACTAATAAATACATATTTTTTATTAATGTGGGACGGAGTATGTTAAATTAATTATAATTTTCTCAACATTTTGACTCAATTAAATTAATAAAAATTACAAATTAACTACTTTGACAACTTGTATTAAATTAAAATTAAAAAATTTATCAAATTATATTTGTTTAAATAGGAAAACCTAAACTTTTTTCTTTCATGTTGTCATGTATGCCAATCCCGCAATTTTTAATTTGAAAAAATATCACAAATTTGGTTTAAGAGTTATTACCTAATTCATTTATCTTTAACTCATATTGATACTAAACTATCTAATAATAGAAAAAATATTAAGTTAAAAAGATATATATAAAGAAAAATACTTTTTATAAATTATTTGAATTTAAAATATATCATGTAACAGTTTGACTACTCATTTATATATAGCTGAAAGTTATTTTTAAAATGATTTGTAGAAAATCTTAAATTTTTAACAATCTAAATTAATTTATACAAATAATTAATTTAGTTTTTAGAAAACAAATATTATACAAACAACTTTTGTACCCGAGAATATGAATTTATTTAAAAAAAACGCAAACTGTATATCAAATGATGGAATTAAAGTAAAAATATGGAGAGTATAAATAAAAGGTATTTTAATTACTCAAAATATATTGTCGTGATACACTAATCACTATTTCAAATTCTGTAATTATTTGATTTTTTTAGTTTTATTTATTATTCTTAAGAAATTAATAATTAACATTATTTATAAATTATGTATCTTAACTTACTAATAACGTGAATGAAAGTTTATTTAACTCTTTTTTAAAATCTTTAATGTATACTGGTGCTTTGGAAATAAAAAAACAAATCATTTAAAATAAAATCATTTGATTATACAATGCAATTGAAAAAAATTATGAATCTTTTTTTCCGATATGACTATATAAGGTTTAAATAAAATTATGTTATCTATCAATTAATAAAAATATATGAACTAAAAAATACGAAAAAAATGTTTATCAAAATTTAGTCATTTTGAAATAAGTAATTTGCAGTTAATGTTTATTTTGCAAAAAAAATATTTTGCATTGCATTTGAAATCATTTTATATTAAGTTTTCATTCATACAAATAACTATACATCAGTTCAGTCCCACAAATCTTTAAATTATTAATTAACAACTTATAAAGAGAATTTTTTTTGCAATTTTAATTCAGTGTAATTGCTTTGTATAATTGAGAAGGGGAATTTTACGTGTCTCTCACATTTTGTTTTATGAATCTTTACTATTATTTATGAAGAAAACTTAAAGATAAGAAGTATATTAATTTTTAATAAATTTGATGAAGGTTAATGTTTGAATTAGGTATAGTATTTCCCAATTAGTTAAATTAAAATAAATGAGGAAAAGCACGGTATTTCCCACAGAGCGAAGTCCCTCCAAATCAGCAGTGGTAATGGTATTTATATAGATGTTTCAAATATGTCTTTCTTTACTTTCTTAATCTGTACATGCCACCATATGTATCGAGAACATAATACAGAATATTACAATCTAACAACCTACATAAGAATAGTAAAAAATTACGGGCAAAAATATATAGAATCATAGGTGTAACTCGTATACTCTCAAGAAGTAGCATATGCCATATTTCACCCAATTGCTTCCATTTTTCACACCATACGCAAGTGTCTAAAGTTACATGTGCTTTTAAAAATCATACGTCTGAGTAGGTGTGTTGTCCTAAATCCATGTGATTTTTCATAGATTGCGCCAGAGTTGATGAAAAGCCCAAGAAATCCTACATGGCCCTATCGAACCAAGTTAAATAAATTAATAACCATCATAACATATATAATTTCTTCATCCTAAAGCAGACACTTTTTTGTAACATGACATTTTCGATGTTATTTTGAGACTGTACATTGTTATCTGAGTCTTGCCCTATTTAGCATGATCTAGTAGTGGATGAAGGATAGTAATATCCTTAAGAGAAACATCTAAAGGAGGGAAAGAACTACTTTTTCTCCATTTAACTAACAAAATAAATATTCTGTTTCCAAGTTCTAATAAAAAAACTCCAGATAACGTATCAAGTTTCAGGCTCCAAGAGCATTCCACATCCTCAATAAAAAAGACTGATTCTGCACTTTTGGTAACACTATTCTATTCCAGATAAACATTCCGTTTCTAAGTTCTAACCTTTTCAATTCTTCATACATTAGAAAAATTACTTCATAATCAGCCGACACTAAAATGCTCTTCATTACAAAATTATAATTATTTATTCAGTAACTATTCCTAAGATTAATATAGAGAAAAATTAGATTACATGAAACTTTGCAAGCTCGTCAATAAACTCACCAGGCTATAGATCAAACCACTAAATTAAATTTACTCACTTTAGTATCATAATTATATTTTGAGCCAAGATACCACAAAAATTGCAAGAATTTATACCCTCAATTCTCTGGCTAAATGCTCAAATCATCAATTTATAGCGTTGACAAAAGAAGATAACATAGTTTTGTACCTACATGTAAATATGATGTGAAACTCTAAAATTCATAGTCATAATATTTTTAGAAACCTCCCGCTCTAACCTTAAGTAAAATTGACCACAACTGAATTCAAAGTTTTAAAAAAATAAAATATGAACATGGCTACAACTTATACAATTCTAAAATAGAGATAAAATGGAGACAAAATGGAAATTTGTTATGTTTCCTTTATTCGTTTGCAGTCTCCTTTTAGATAAACATGAGTCATATTTTTAACATTGTGTTATATTTGAACTTAGAACAAAATGTGGAAATTGTGGATGTGGCAGGTGACATGGAGGTCGGAGGAAATGATAATACTGCAAAAACCAATGTTGGAATACCAAATATGGAGATGATTGGAAACCACAATCCAGATGATGCGTAAGATGAAATGATTCTCCAGTTTTCTAAAGGATTTGTTGAAAGCCTCTTAAAATCTAGATGTCATGGATATCACAAACTGATTTCAAATAGCTAATGGTATAATTGCAAGCATATGTGTATTCTAAAAGTTGTTTTTAAAAAAAGTTAACAACAAACATAGATATGAAACAATATACTATGCGTATTCACATCCTAATTCTAATCCGGATGCTGACAAACCCTGATTCAAAAATAGAGAAAAATAAAAACAAATAGAGAAAAATGAGATGTTTGAGATTTAAAATCAAACAGTTGGTGTACATACCTTGATTTGTGATTCTATAACCACCGTTGTAGAATTAATCAATCCATCATCATCTTCTGTCTAAACCAAAATTAATATAGGTAAATAATAATAGTACAAACATATTAAATCTATACAAATAACAATACTAAAATTACATAGAGGAAGAAGTGAAGAGACGCATAAAAAGGAGAAATATGATTTACTAACCTGTTTGTTCGTTGTGTTGCATTAGCATATGAAACCCAATTAAAATCCGCATGTGACCTGCAAAAAGAAAGAGAAAAAATGAGAATCTAAGATTTGAAATTTGAGAGAAAAAGAGTAATTGACGTGTATATATCAATCTAATTTAACTGAATTTACAAATCAAGAAAGTATGAATTCTAAGATTTTGTCATCGTCGGACTATCAAGTTATGAGTTTGAGATTTAATGGTGATCTATGGTGAAATCTCCGGTCAATCGAGAGAGAGATGAAGAGAGAAGGAGATAGAGAAAGAGAGAGATATAACAAACCGGAGACAATTATGCATGATTTGATTTTTTAAATTATTTTCCATAGATAGATTGATTTTGAAATTCAAAAGTAGCTAAATATTAATTAAGATGGGTCAATTAAAATTAATTGGATAATTCATGGATATAGAAAATTATATAGGATTTGGGTTATGAGTAAATTTATTTAGCCATGGGTAAATTAAGTAGTAGTCATTAAGATATATAAATTTGCAACCAGACCCGATGTAAAAATCATAGGAATATGAAAGCGCATACAAAGAGAAATGGCAGGGGCATCATCCAAGAAAATTTTCAACAAGAGCTATTTCAGACATAATGATAGATATGACGGCCTGACGGGGCATTGTGAAGAGAAATTTAGGACTTGGAAGGGAGTTATATCTGCACTTTCATGGGTGCTTATTGTAGTCAACGAACAGTTAACAATTAAGATTAACTCTAAACAAGTTGGAGGACCAAAAAGTTAAACAAATTAACTATAAGGTGACCATGCAGTCCCGATTTCGGAAATAGTGCTTGTTAATTCAACAATATTGATACTGAAAAATGTAGCTTTCCGAAAAACATGTTCAAAATTAAAAAGCAAATAAATAAACTTCAGTGGAATACCAACCAAATGAAGACATCCGTGCCATGGTCAAGAACAACTGCTGAATCAGGCTGCATAACAAGGTCTTGAGCTGGCAGTTCTTCAAAGGTGCATCGGGGTGCCACCCTGCGAACAGACAGATCCAAAGACGCATTCACAAATATATTGCGCAACACAAACCTCTCATCTTCATGAATTGCAAACTGAAAGTATACATAGTCGCCTTTCATGGATAACGCAAAGCACTGCATTTCTTCAACATTAAGCATTTGTACAGATCGAGAACTGTCATTTTTAAAACTTTCCTGATAATGATAATCTGTATTTGCCTCTTCACCCCGACATTTTACCTGAGTTATAGGAATATCATCAGAACAGCGCGCACCTCCAACAAACCATGGGAACCAGCTGCCCTACTAGAAGCCCTCTGCAAGTTTACACTGAAGGCGTCTCCAAAGTTATCATGGAGTATAACAACACCTCCAGAAGCTTTTGCAAGAGGTTGCAAAATAGGAACTTGTACAGGGCACGTTCCTGCATTTAATATATCAACCACTATGTCCTGTTAACGAGCCTCACGGCCAAGATTCTCCATCCATTTTAATGCTGCCTTCTCCAGATAAGGATAGTTGGGATGACTAAATCAGTGTGCCACTGATCCAGGACCATGAGTAGTTGGCCCACCAGCACAGACGATTACACGACTATTACATCCAGCTCTCTTTATATCTCCTCTTGGAAGCTCCGCTGATGGTCCTTGAATTACTGCAAGAGCAACCTCAACTGCGGTGCCCAGGCAACGGTCTCTGGAAGCTTCAGGAAAATTTAGCTCGTATGGCCGCAAGGATGAGATTATTCAAACACTAACGTTTATAAGAAGTATTTATCTACTTATCACTTATTAGTCAGTTATTTATTTTAAGTCATAAGTTACTTATTTTAAGATTTCTCAAATGGGCGCTATATATAGCAAAATGTGATATGATGATCAGGATGCTAAACTGATGCAGCTGACAGAATCACTGAAACAACAGCTATAGCGAAAACTAAGAAATAAACTGAGCTCTCTGTGAATATTTCTAATAGTATCTAAGAAGAAACTGCTTCATTATCTCTCATGTAAACGTGTATTCTTATCTTGAAAAAAAGACTTTTAAAACAGAAATCAGATCCCTACAGGTTACAAGCAAAGCAATGCTACATAAGGCGAAAGGTGCTTTGAGTCACAAAACCCTCTAATATCCTAGTTGTGACTTGTGAGGCGCTAAGATGAGGTATCAAATCAATTAATTATGTTAAAAAATTATTTGAAATTTTAGTTGCAACTCAAAGATGTAAAATCATAACAAAGATCAGACATCAAGTAAACCATAAAATCAAATAATTATCTTTAAAAATAGGCTGGAAACTGAACCCAAATGGTAACATTCCAGAAAATATTATTATTATCTTGGTAACGTCTATGGTTTAATGCAGTTTAATGATTCATATTGCTATCTATATTTTTATCATTAGTATATTCTTGATTGTTGATGCCTTACATTCAAGTTATTTTTCAATACTATAGTGAACTTGTTCATATTAGTTTACAATGTCTTCTCCTTTACATTTCAAAATTCATGTTGAGCGATTTTTTTTTGTTACATAAAGAAATTTATAATTTCTCCTATTAAAATATATGTCAAAGGTGCTGCACAATAGTACTAAAATACCAAATTTTGGTTATCACCGTATAATTTAATCAATTTATTTCATCGGGTTCGATTTCCCGCAGGGCTAAAACTACATAATTATACAACAAAAATATTTTATTTCACTTTTTTGGTTGCACCCCGGGTTCGGTCCATATAATTACATAACGAAATATGTTTTATTTTTTATATATTCATTCCATACTTTCATCCTAATTTCAATTCAGTTCTCTGTGACTATATTATTTCAAATTCAATTATTTATATCTATAAATTTTTGAAAAGGAGTTATCCAAATTATAACCATGGATTAATTAATCAGCTGTGTTCATTTCAAGAATGAACTTATTTCTAAATGCACCTTAAGAACTACAACGATTACTGAGTAGGTTGATAAACGCATATATTTACTCATCTGTACTTCATATAAAAGCTCAACTGGACATCCTCCGTCATTAGTACACGATATGGGCCAAATAATAGAACTAATACTGTGTGCCCGATCTGTCAGTAGCAGATACTCGCATAAGAGATGGACTATTTATTTATTTATTTATTTATTTATTTATCATATTGACTTTTAAAATAAACTGCCAGATTCGGGACGAATATACTTCAAATTATATGAATGTAAAACCATTTGTACAATTACAAGCATAAGAGGAAGTCCCTAATCTGCTGCTAACTAATAATACATTGATTTATGTCGAATAAAAAGAGGTAGAGGTACCTTACTAGCTGCGAATAAGGCATTTGTTACTTCAATAACAGGCAAGAGATCCACAGAAGCCTCCAAGACTTGATCCTGAAAATCAACTGAACTATTTGAATATCGAGGACTAGGAGATGATGACGTAGGTAAAGATGAACCGGAAGGAAAAGGAAGTGGCTGAGGAGTTGGAAGTTCGAAAGGACAAAGCTACAGGTTGAAGTGGGGAAGAGAACCTAGGAGGACCAGGTGGAGTGCCTAAAATAGGATGAGGGCTACTATCCCTAATTCCATTTTCCGGTGAAACTAAACTTGGAGTTGGGGTCCTAACACACGGAGAAGGAATCAAATTCGTCCATGTAACTGGACTTAAACTAGGGATCATGTCCCAAGCCAAGGGAATCTGGTTTGACTGTATAACTGTTGTCGGACCAAAAACATTTCCTAATGGTGACGCAAAAGGAGTGTTCAACTTGGTTTCCAGGCAACGATTAGGTGATTAAGGGTTAGCAATATATCACTTCGAAAAATGGGTTTTATTCAAACCCCATTTTCGGAACATCAAACTTAAAGCTTAATGGCCAATCATCTTGAACCAATCCAAGAACCCATTAAGATTTCACCTTTATACAAATTCATCATACCCACATAATAAAAACATGATCTTTCTCCAAATTAACAACCTAACAATAAAAACTGCAGAATTATAACAAGAAAGTAATATTAAAAATTTAAAATGGGATTTAAACAAAAATGAATAAATTAAAATTAAAATTATAGAAATGTGTGCACCTGAAATAAATTGGCATGTAAATTGGATGAAACAATGCGTTTGAGTTCTTTCTGTGCGTAAATGTGAATGAGCGTTTGAACAGCGCGTATGCACGTGGGAATGATCTTTCACTTCCATGTCGCTTAAAATAAAATTATTCGATAAATAACCGATAAATTATCCAACTTTTCAAAAATCACCCGATAAATCACAAGTCGGTAGATCAAACGATTAGTTTGGATTTACGAAATCTGTAATCATGACGATAACCTATATTTGATTAAGTAGAACATTAAAAATTTGATAATCTCGGCAAAAACAAATTGATAATCACTTGAAATTTCATTCTGAAATGGAAAGTACTCATGCATAACAAAAAACTGAATACTTCTGTTGTACACTACCTTTAACATATTTTACAGGAACAAAAGATGGGAACACTTCTACAACTGTTAACTTATCCTACAAATTACAGAATGGCAACAAAAATAAAAATGACCAGGTAGATAATCTTACTTTCCTGCACTAATGTGGAGGGCAACTAAGGACGTATAGAATCCTTTTTCAATATTGATCAAGGCCTCATGCTTTCCTTTCTCTACTATAACCCCATTCTTCACCACGGCAATTACATCCGCGCCTTTGATTGTGGACAATCGATGAGCAACAACAATTGTTGTCCGATTAACTACCACACGATCTAATGCATCTTGAACAGCTCTCTCCGATTCAGCATCTAGAGCACTAGTAGCTTCATCTAGTAGTAGTATCTTTGGACTTTTAACTATGGCACGCGCAATGGCCACCCGCTGTTTTTGTCCTCCTGACAACTGTGTTCCTCTGTCTCCAACTACAGTGTCATAACCCTGCAAGTTTGCATCATGTGAAATTCCTTACTAGTTTCAAAGATTAATATGAAAGTTAAAAGATTTATAATGTATTGGTTCTACTTACTCATATACTACTAACCTGGACCAACCCGCTGATGAACTTGTGAGCGTTTGCATTTTCAGCTGCCGATATAATTTCTGCTTCAGTTGCGCCGCCTTCTTTTCCATAAGCAATGTTTGCTCGAATTGTGTCATTAAATAAAACTGGTTCTTGGCTTACAAGTCCCATCTGTTGTCTGAGCCACTTCAATTGGAGTTTCTGTATCTCAATCCCATCAAGGGTGATTTGACCTGAATCAGGATCGTAAAACCGTTGCAATAATGCGATAACAGTTGATTTTCCACTCCCACTTTCCCCGACCAAGCCAACTGTCTGCAAGAATAATCGAGCAATTTATATTACTAATTAACCACTGGGTTTATGACTTCTTCGTGCATACTTAAAAAGTTTCTATAAAACTTGTTAGACATTTTTCACCTTGCCACTAAATATTGTCAAGCTGAGGTCTTGTAAGATCTGAATGTCTGGTCTAGATGGATACTTGAAGTTTATATGGCGTAACTCTATTTCTCCACTCAAACTTTCTAAAGTTTCGCCAGACTCTTCAGTTGGATCTATTAGAGATTTTCTATCTATGATTGCAAAAATAGAAGCGGTAGCGCTCTTGGCTTTGCTTGAGTTTGGTGTCAAGGAACTCGATTGAAAAATTGAACGAGATGCCATGGTCAATGCAAAGAAAACCTGCAATGCGATAGATTTTATTAGAATTTAGAATAACATAGAACCAAAAAAATTTCATTTGAAATTGAATTTATGCTTACACGAAAAATATCATCAAATGTGGCCTTTCCATCATCAACAAGCCGAGCTCCGGCATAAAAACATGTAGCATAGAGCAAAAATAGCAATGCGGAAGAAACCCCAAACCCGATCCCGCTAATCAGTCCTTTCCTGATCCCTTTCCTCATGGGACCCTCGCATTTCTGTCTGTACAACTCAATCACCTTCTCTTCTGCACAGAAAGAAGCGACTGTCCTTATACTTCCAACAGCATCGTTAGCGACTTGGCTGGCATCTTCATATATCAGCTGCAAAAATATACAAATTCTTTGATCGAGATCAATGTATAAATTCTGTATGATAGCAATATTTCAACGTTTATGCAAACCTTGGCATCTTCACTGAACCCTGTCATGAACTTTACTTGAATATAACTGCTGAGTCCTATTAACGGTAGTAAAGCAACGACAATGAACGCCAGCTGCCAACATGCAGCAAAAGCAATAACTAGGCCAGCCACTGCAGAAGTTGTGTTTTGAACCACCTGTCCAAGTGCATCACCAACTAAAGCATGCATACTGGCTGCATCCGCAGATAGCCTTGCACCAATGGCTCCACATGAGTTTTCAAGCTTGTCAAACCAACCCACCTCCATCCTAATGACTTTTTCAAAGCACATTAGCCTAATCCGTCTGATTAATTTACAACCAGCCACCGCAAAAAAGTATTTCTGAGATGGATAAACAATAAATGATGCAATTCCAAGGGCAACAAATATTAGAGCCCAGAATTTTGAGTCCTGTTTCATTTCATGTGGAGTCTCATATAATATCTTGATCACGCTAGCCAGCAATATACCATAAATTGGGAATATGACACCATTGAGCATAGAAGATATAGATCCAATAATTAGAACAGGTATCTCAGGCTTGTTGAGATACATAAGTTGGCGCAGTGGGACTTTTTTATTCTGTTCAGATGCTTTTTTTCCGGGGCTTTCAGGTTCAAATAATGTTGCCTCGGTGAAGTTAGGTCCAATGGCTAGATTCGAAGATACAGAAAGTGAATGACGACTGCTATTTCCTGGCCCAGATGAATCCCGATCTATTGATTGCTGGATTGACATTCCTACACATTCACGAGTTTCTATGTTGTCTTTGTACCCTACACATTCACTTTCTGTTTCTTGCAGTTTTATTAGCTGAGAGTATGCACCTTCAGAATCTTTAAGTAGTTCTGAATGTGATCCTGCTAATTAAAAAATTAGATAATGAATACTTCTACTTTAATAAAAAGAGTTGAAGAAGATGGTCAAGACAAAGACACCTAGCTTCTAAGGCAGCCTTAATCATGTGTAGCACAAAAATAAAAAATTGAACAAGCTTCGTGACTTTTCCAGGAGATACCTTTTTCAACCATCTTTCCACAATGAATCACTGCAATCAAATCAGCATTTCTAACTGTGTGTAAGCGATGTGCCACAATGACAGTTGTTCTATTAATCATTATCCTGTCCAATGCCTGTTGAACAATTCTCTCGGATTCGGCATCAAGTGCACTAGTTGCATCTAAAAGCAGAATTCGCCGGTTTTTTAGAATTGCTCTGGAAATGGCAACTTTTTGCTTTTGTCCACCAGAAAGTTGAGTTCCATGCTCACCGACCAAGCTATCCAGTCCCTACACGAAACACAAAGGTCAAAGAACAAAAAACCATAATTTAGACAGAAAGATTAAGAGATGAATCAATCAGCTAGGGACCTGAGGTAGTTTATCAATGAATGTAGCAGCGTTTGCTAGCTCAGCTGCTGCTATGATCTCTTCCATAGTTGCCCCATCCTTTCCATATGCAATGTTATCCTTAATACTTAATGAGAAAAGCACAGGTTCTTGACTGACGAGACCAATCTTCTCTCTCATCCATTTTAGCTGAAACTCCTTAACATTTGTTCCATTTATAAGAACTTCACCAGCTTGTGGATCATAAAATCTCTCAATACCACTGATCACTGTTGACTTTCCGCTTCCACTTTGTCCGACTAAAGCTGCAGTGGTTCCACTGGGAATACAGAGGGAGAACCCACTAAATATGTGCTCATCTGGCCGGGCAGGATAACTGAAGTACACATCTCTTAACTCAATATCACCATGAAAATCATCCAATTTCTTTCCTCGGGTATCATATGCATCTATCTCTGGCTTTCTATGTATAGTGTTAAACATCTTGTAAGCTGCAGCTCGACCTGTTGCAAGCGCACTCAAACATGGAGAAGCCTGTCCCAGATTCCTATTAAATTCAATTCAATGTTAAATTAGCTTGATGGTGCACATGTTATATTTAGAAAATTCTGAAAGTAATATATATGGTAAACGACCACTATGAAGTTCTGGATTCTAAATAACAAAAATGAAACTCACAATGACCCTATCATGACCGCAAGAACAATACTGATCACATCACTCCCTCTGTAATTTTTTTCCAGTACCATCTTTACACCAAACCAAACAGCCAAAGCATAACTGCAGAACAAAAACAAGTATAATGTTCCAACACCCAATCCAGTAGCCAAGCCTTCACCAATCCCTGAATTATAGGGGTTGATAAAAGATTTTCTATAATGTGCCACAGCTTGTTTTTTCCCGGTGTAAGATGCGACCTAGATAAGAGTCAATACTGTAATAGACATTAAAAAATCTACTGGTTCTACAATGGCTATATTGGAGACACAAACAAATACAAATATCTCAGAAAAATTGCAGCACATATCTCATGCACATTAGTGACACACCGTTCTGATTGAACGGATGGTTTGTTTAGCAACAATAGATGATTTTGCATATGCTTCTTGCCCACGTGATGCCATCCTGGCAATAACAATGGACATGATTCCACTAGCTACTACAATAGGCAGAATAGAACTTAACATGACAAGTGTAAAAAGCCATCCTTTAATAATAGCTACTGAAAATCCCCCAATGAAAGTTGCTATCAGCTGTATTAATTTCCCAACCTGCATATGTGGCAGATAAAAGAATTTGCATTCGTTAGATTCTCGATAAATAGGAAGCAGATAAATTAACATAGTTGTACCTTCTTAGATTAAGGATTTATGCAGGATATTATGTATATAATGATCGCCTTTTGGGATGTATATAAACAGTTTACATAGTTGTACCTTCTCCCCCATTGCATCTTGTATGAGGACAGTGTCTCCAGACATCCTCCCCACCACTTCTCCAGTCGTTTCCACATCAAAAAAACTGATTTCTTGTCTTAATATTGTTTTAAGATATAATCTCCTTATCCGTGCAGCCTGCCTCTCTCCTGTAACCACCCAACAAGCCACCTCTGAAAAACAATAAACCATATTCATGATGTGAGTTCAATTGCAAACACTTCCCGAGGCAGAACCAAGCGCTACATTCATATTGATAGTTGACAAATCAATACATAAGGACGACTTGCGAAAAAATGATGCTAGCCCAGCCCCTATAGCCAGATATACAAATTTTAAGGATACCTAAAATGATATCAAGTTAAAAAACTTAACATCATACTTATTTGCACACTGAATGAAAAAACCAAATAAACTACACATTAATGATTGTTGCGACGTATAGATTAACAAAACATAGATGGTCTAAAATGAGTAGCATTTACCTTGGAAACTTTTTCTACTGTCTGGTTATTACTTTGATTTCTACCATAAGCCTCAGCTGATTCCCCTAAAAGAATACTGAACATAGGCAAACACATTCCGTTACCAATAGCTGATATGGTACCAACAATCATCAAGATAACATCCGTTGGATCAGCAAAAGAAAAGAGCTTGTAGAACGGGACTAGTTTGGCAATCTCTGTTTCCTTTTTCTTTTGATCCACATAACTGGTCTCTGCCTCTCTTTCCAGGATTTGAGCGCTTGATGTAGAGGCTAAACTAAACTCTGTATTACCACTATTTACGTTGCTCTCCATCGCCATGATACCAATTCTTAACTGATGTGATGACAATTGTTAGAAACTAGAATCAATTTCGTAATATTATAATTCTTAATGTATATATTAGAAAAATAATCGAAGGAGAACAAATTGAACATATTGAATCAAAAGAGTTGTTACTTAAATGTGAAGAACTCGGTAAGCTTATTTACCCTGAGAACAAGAGTAAATTAGATAAGTATATATAATACTCAACACTCCTATGCATGTTTCTGAATATGCACTTCTAGCTAACACTGATGCTGGAACTCTATATATATACCAGCATCTAAATTACTAAGAAATGAGACTGATAGCCTGTGATTATGGTTTTATGTGTGTGGTCCGCATAGAGCGTATATTTTAGTTGTCTTGCTGTGTTTCTCTCTATTTTCTTTGGTTTTTCTTTTTATTCCCCTATAATTAGTCAGCTGTCCCTTAGGTCAGTAGGAGATAATTGTTATAGGCTATTTAACATGTGGTAAAGAGGGAGAAGGGAAGAGTGTAACATGATATTCTAGTGAATGACACGTGTTGTTTAGAGGATAAAATTGAGATGTGGGGTTAACGGCCTACGGAAATTGAGCTTTCGGTTATAACCACTTATCGGTTGTGATTTGTAAATATTTTGACTTACGGACTTTGAAGGTGCACCATGTTTACTGTGGACATAAGTCCTTTATTATATAATGGGTTTCATGAAACCAAGAGAAAGGGAGTTTGGAGAGTCATATTTCTATTTAAGCTTTTTAGGATTAGAGCACAGGGAGACCACAAATTTGATGCTCTTAGTTAACAACTAATATATTAATACGATTGTTCTCAAGTTCAAAGTTTGGCCACTTTTGTCTCCCCGGTCCCTTGACTGTTCTTAATTAAGTTAGTGATGATAACTTAAAATCCTAACGTATAACTTAAAATAATTACATAAATAATACTCCATTCTCCCAACCAATTTTTTATGTTTGATTTGGTCAGTGATATTAAAAAAGAAATATGTATAAAACAGTTAAAAAGAGAATGAAAAATGGGTGAAAGAATTCGATGATAATGACAAAAACAAACTAGAAACCGGACATAAATGGTTGGGCAGAGGAGTAGAAGTGTTTTAAAATTTTACTTATTCCTCAGCCAAATTTTTATTAAAATAAATTTTAACAAAAATATAATTTATAAATATATATTATGAATTTGTGCTATATAATTAAACTAAATTTTATAAAAATAAGAATAATTTGATAAGGTTGCTATATGATATATTATGAAGAGTTATTATTTTAACTTTAAAGGAGGCACATGTCTTATTCCTACAAATTTGAAAATGAAATGTTTTTAATGAAAACTTAAGATTTTAATGTTAAAGGAAGTACCTGTCTTATTTTTATTTTTTTTTTGCCAAAGTCTTATCTTATTCATGAGATGGAGTGTTAAGATTTTAACTTTAAAAGATACATCTGAGATTTTGAAAATGAACTGTTTTTGTTTAGTTAGTCAGACAGCCAGGTTTAATGATTGAGAATTTAAAAATGAACCATATGTAGTTGGTCAGGAATCTAGGTTTAATGCAATGTTCATGTCAATAAATTTTAACACATTTGGGTTCTTATTTTTTCACAATGAGTTTCTTAACACAATGCAAAAGAAAATATTATGATCAGTCATATAATATATTTTTGAAAGGATATTATCTGCATTTTCTATTTATCTAGGTATTATGGGCAGTTTGGTGTTCTTGTATATGTTTGGTTAAGTCATAAATATATATGTTAAACTCGTAATAAAGAGAAAAAGTTAAATAACATAAAATAAGTTTTTACAAAAAAAAAAAAATTTGGTTACTAAATTTCAACTTATCAATTTATATGTTTATATAAAAGTTTGTGCTAATAAGTTGTGTTATGTTAATTTTAATAGTGAACGGGAAAATACAATTAAGAAAGATTTAGGACACATAAATTTTATAAAAACAAAAATTTATTGAACACCAAAAAATTACAAGAAGAGAAATATATTGTATCATTAAAAAGGTTTAATTCAGATAACAAACTGGAAAAATAAATGTATATAGAACATCAAAATATTAGAATTGACTAAAAGTTATTGAATTTTAGTTTTGAAAGTGATAAAATAAAATAAATATTAATTAAAAAATTAGTTAATGAGTAAAAATCATGATTAGATAATTTTATTCTTGATACTTTTTCTTAATAGACTTTACATGAATTTAATCTGTTATTTTTTTCATTTATATTCCGAACAAGTTACATTTGATCAAATCATTTAGCTTGTAATCATCTAGAGTGCAAACGATCTCTTAGCTTGTAATTATCTAGAACTGCAAATTAGAGATGAATCTTGTCCGAGTGAGCCGAACTTTTTTTTTTAAAACGAGTCGAGATGAGTCGAATTTAATAATTGAGCGAGAAGTGATGAAAGAGCCGAGCTCGAGCCAAACACGAGTTTGTTCATGAACAACTGAATTGAGCCGATCTTGAGCCGAGTCGAGTTATCTACTAAATAATTTACATATATTTTTCAATCGAATAAGCTTAAATTATAATTTATAATTTTATAATTTGTATCGATACCAACTACTAATCTTATGTTACAATTATATACACACACTTATAGTCTGCACTTGTTCTCTAATATATACTACCTTCGTCCCCCTCATTTCTTTACAGTTTTTTTTTCGAATGTTTGACACGCATTTTAAGGCAAATATAAAATATATTTTTGTAATTTTTTTTAAAATTTTTTTTTTGTATTAAAGTTAGAACATCATATTTTTATTTAGAAGAAAAAAATTTAAAAAAAAAATATGCAACTACATTTAATAATAGCATTAAAGTGCATGTCGAGCCCCCATCACCCAATGTAAAGAATTGAGGGGGACGAAGGGAGTATCATTTTATTTTTCAGGACGACTTTAAAAAATATATCAATTTTATTTTTAATTATTGAGATATCAATGACTTTATAAATTGTACATTACTTTTAAAAATAACAATGTCAATTTTTTTTTACTCAATTTGATTTATGTAAATTACAAATATTTAATGGTGTTTATGAAATATGAAGAACCGGAGATGAATGTATAATGATAACAATTTGATAGTTTACTTATGAAAAATCTAAGTGTTAAATTTAGAAAGATAAGTAAAAATTCTAAAATAATTAAATTATTAATAAATTTTGAAAAAATGTACTAAAAAATATTTTAGTGATCAGTAATAATTTATTATTTGTGATATATATATATTTTATCCGAGTTCGAACTGAAATCTAGTCGGGTCTGAATTAAATGATCTGAGTCCGAACTGAACACACAAAAAGTTCGACGACTTATTTATTTATCCGAGCTCATTTTCATGAGATCCGCTCTTTTAAGAAAATAAATCAAACCAAATTTATTTAAATAAATAAATCTCGAATTTTGTTTACGAACAATAAGTTCATTTACCTCTCTATAATAATTAGCTGATAATGTAGGAAGATGCCTTTGTACATTTTAAGATGAAAATTGGAAGTTGAAAATCTTATGACTTCTACTCGTTCTAGGCCTGCAGTTTTCCTTTTCTTGCCAGTTGCCCAAATATATGTCTCATTAAATTTCCTGTGTCTTGACGTACTCTTGCTGACACCCACACCATGACACCATACAAGAAATTTATAGTCCGGGCAAGTAGAGCTGGCCAAATGTGCGGGTTTGAACCGCACATTCGGGACCGGTTCGTACGGAAACCGTAAAAAATTCGGACCGTACAGGACCGGTTCAAACCCGCCCAACTCGCTAAATTACATGAACCGAATACGAATTGTAAATTCATGAACCAGGAACCGCACGAACCCGCACAGCCCGCATGAGCCAAGCCCGCACGAGCCAAGCCCGCACGAGCCGCACGAGTCACTCAACCCGCACGGCCCGCACGCAACTGTGCTCATGCGCCAACACTTCTCCTCCCTCCCTGCTGCTTCTGCCGTGTCTGCTGTGACTGTAACGTTAACCTGCAGTCTGCAGACTCCAGTTAACGTTAACCTGCAAGTTAACGTTCCTGTTCCACCTCCAACGGCAACTTTTATCTCCTTATAAATATATACATATAAACAGCAATTTATTCACAATTTCTTCGAACTCAATTTGTGGTTCTCTCTCTCAATCTCAATTTCTCCGACCTCCAACTTCTTTCTCCGACCTCCAACTTCTGTTTCTCCGACTTCTTTCTCCGACTTCTTTCTCCGACTTCTTATAACTCATTCGCAATTTTCAATTCAACAACAAAGAGGGAGCATTTATAAATTATACTTATTATAACAAAAAATGGAACAGGGAAGAGGGATCATTTCTTCTCAAGGTTCAACCCTGTCCGCTTCGATGCTCCCGCCTCGACCCGGATCGACGTTTAATACCGAAGAAGGTATGTTATTTTCCGTGTTTTTGTGTGTTTTTGATGTTTGATTTTCCGGAAAACTATGAACTTGAGGATTTGAGGTTGAGGTTTGAGGATGAGGACGGAGTTGTTGTTGTCGGTGTTTGAGGATGAGGACGGATTTGTGTGTTATATATATATAATATATTGTTTATTCGTTTTGTAAAATATGTTTTTAATTGATGGTTGTAAATTGTAATTTCGTTTTCTATTCGTTTTTATTCGTTTAATTCATGATTGTAAGTTTTTTAATTGGTTATTGTAATTTTATTAATAGATTATAATATTTTTATTCGTTTTTAATTTTATTCGTTTTTTAATTTCTGTAGGTGCTACGAGTTCGAGACAATCATCGCACGTGTGGACATATTTTTCAAAAGAAGCTATGCCGGATAATCCGAATAGATTTAAAGTACATTGTTTGATTTGTGTACAAAATGGTAGACCACAGCCACCATTTAGTTATGCTCGAGGGACCGGCACGGGAACACTAAGCCGACATTTGGAGAATATTCACTCTATTACGAAGGCGAGTCACGAAAGCGGAGAAGCACGAAGAGGTCCACAACAATCACAACTCGGTGGTTTTATGACATCAACGGGAGGTGGAGGTATGCCTTTTTCCTATAGTAGAGATAGAATGATAGAAAATTTTGCTACTTATGTTATACTAGACGAGTTACCATTTTCTCACGGTGAGAGTGATAATTTAGAATATATGATGAAAACTACGATAAATCCGGCATTTAGAAAAATTCCTAGAAACACACTAAAACGTCACACAATAACACAATATCATTGCGCTAGAGCACAATTAATTGAATTTTTTCGAGAATTTGATGGTATGGTTTCGTTAACTAGTGATTGTTGGAGTTCGAGTCAAGGTGAGCCTTATATATGTGTTACCGTTCATTGGATTGGTATCGATTACATGTTACAAAAACGAATTATTGCATTTGATGTTATGGACGAATCACACACCGGTTATAATATTATGTCTAGAATTTTAGATACAATTAAAGAATTTAATTTGTTTAACAAGGTATTCACAATTTCCTTAGATAATGCTGCTAATAACAACAAATGTATTAATTATATTAGGACCGAAATTCCTTTAGTTTTAGATGGAGTATTTTTACACATTAGATGTTGTGCTCACATAGTTAACTTAACGGCTCAAGTAGGAATTCAACAAATAACTAATTTATTAGAACCTATTAGGAAGGTAATTAAGTATCTACGTTTGGCGGGTAAATATAGGTCTAGGTATAAGAAATTGTGTAAAGAAAATGGACTAAGGCCGAAAAAATGGGGTATCGATTGTCCTACAAGATGGAGTTCGACATATAAATTACTTGTTGAAGCAATTAAATATAAACCCATTATTACCATCTTATATAACGACGATCCAATTCACCAATACGAAGTAGGAATTATTACCGAGGAAGATTGGGAATTAGCATCTACTGTACGTGACATACTTTATTGTTTTGCGCATGCTACTAAAGTTTTTTCTTATGTTTATGAACCAAATGTACACCATTGTATCATTGAATGTGTTAGTATTGTTACTACTTTAAAGGAATACGAAGAAAATGATAATTTTAGTGATATTATTAAGGATATGAAAATTAAATGGATCGAATACTTTACCGAATTTCCGTATATTTATGGTATTGCATGTCTTCTTGATCCCGGTGTTAGGAAGGAAGGTTTAGAAAATATGTTAGAACATTATTATGCTATGTTAGGAGTTTCATATAATCATGTTTTATATGTAACTAATTGTTTAAATTTGTTGTTTCGTCTTATAGATATGTATGCTCCAAAAACTCAAAGTACTATACCACCAAAGAGTAGTAATACTTCTAGTAGGTTTAGTAGTACCATTTCATCTATACTAACCAAAAAACAAAAATGTAGAATTTCCCAGTCATCTACCGTACCTTCTTCTGCCACTAGTATGGTTCACGAATTTTTTTCATATAGTTATGAGTTAAATGATGATTTTGATATACTAACATGGTGGAAGAATCATGAGTTACAATTTCCGGTTTTAGCAAAAATTGCAAAGGATATTTTAGTTGTCCCCGCTTCTACAATTGCGTCCGAGTCCGCTTTTAGTGCAGGCAGAAGAGTGTTAGATGAGAAGAGATCCAGTCTTGCGCCAGACGTTGTAAAAATTTTAGTTTGCAAAAAAGATTGGGATCAAGCCGATAAAAGACAACAAGGAAGGAAAGAAGACTCCGACGATGACGACGAGCCATGGATGACAATGGATACTTCATCTGAATCGGGAACCTCAACTAGCGAACAACTTTAGAACAAATATTTAATGTAATTTTTTTTTTAAGTTTTAATATCATTTGATTTGTAATTTTTTAATGTTTGATACGGTTTGTTCCGTTTTTTAGAGAGAGAGGAGTCCTCTCACATCATTTGTAATTTTTTTAAATTAATAAAATTTATAAGAGGTACCGTCCTCTTTTTAACCAAAAATTTAAAATAATAAAATTAATTGATTACAACTATAATATTTTGAATAAATTATGTGAGATAATAGAAAATAATGTTACATTTTGCTATTTATTTTTTATTAATTGATTATTAATTTCGAGTTATTATTGCTCGAGTTTTCAGGAATTATTGCTTCCAGTCAGGATCTGAATTATGCAGCCCGCACACGGCTCGCCCAGCCCGCACACACGGCTCGCCCAACTCACGAATCCAACCCGCACAGCCCGCACACACAGCTCGCCCGCGAATTTGTTCGGTTCGTTCGGTTCGGTTACGAGTCCTGTTTTAACGGGTCAAACCCGGCCCGAGCCCGGTTCGTAATTCAGCGGTCCGGTTCAGTGTTTAAATACGGAGTGTTCAACCCGTGTGCGGCCCGGCCCGGCACGCAGGGACCGCATATGTGGCCAGCTCTACGGGCAAGTGAGGATGGTCAAGGTCAATTCTGGCCTAAACGTTGCCGCCCCTCGTCATGTAAACCAAAAATCTGGAGATTTTCTGACTAGGTGGTACACTTTGACCAAACTGATCAAGTAGTAACATGAACTAACTACTTCATAAATCGTAAACATCAGGTTTTATAACACTTTCGTTTTGTTTTGTCCAACACTCATATTTTATCTGCTGTGTCGTGAGTCGGGTTCAGAAACAATTTTGTAAAGTATCTGTCAAACTCGATTAACTCCGCATACTCTTAGAGTCCTAGTCATGCTCGTGTCTGACTTTTTCAAAAAAAAAAAAATTTTGAAAATGTCACGAAAAAGTATCAAACGCCAAATTATACAAATATATATTACTCCTATAAAGTAAGACAAAAATATTTTATTATTGAGTTTTAAGTTTTTAATGGAGAAAATGTTGCATTACATTTAAACTACCGTTATGTATTTATGACATTGTAGTATAACATGCAACACTATAGGACATGGCGTTGCATTAGATTTTTTTTTTTTTAAAAGAACGCCGGCTTGGAATTAAAAATATGATGTGACATATAGAACCCACCTGCAAGACCCACAAATACTGGCATGTGGCCCTACGAATATCGTTGTATTTGATTCACGGTGTTACAGTAGAGACTTTAGTATTGTCTGAGATGTTGCACTATTTAATTAATATTAACCAGTGTTGTCTAGGATGATGGTTCTACTTTTCTTAAATTTTATTGTCGACGATCCAGCCATACGAATGTTAATACATGTTGATTTTATTAACGAGTAACGTTTTTAAGAAAATTTCAAGATTTAAATGGTATGGTTTGAGAATAATCATATCGGGATCAAAACATATTTACATTAACTACTCTTATCCTGAATGATGGTTCTAGTTTTTAAATTCATTTTCAAAGATCTAACCGTATGAATGTTAATACTTATTGATTTGATTATCGTGTGATTTTTTTTAAAATTTCAACATGTATACGGTGTGGTTTTAGAATAGTCAAACTGTGGTCAAAACGGATTCACATTAACTAGTCGGTCCAGAATGATGGTTTCACATTTCTTTTAAAATTTGTTTTCGACGATCCAACCGTGCGGATGTGAATACGTATTGATTTTATTAACGTGTAATGTTAAAAAAAATATTTGAAATTAAATAGTGTGGTTTGAGAATAATCATATCGGAAGTAAAATAGGTTCACATTAACTACTTTTGTCCCAAAGGAAAGTTAAAATTTGTTTTCGACGATCTAACTGTACGAATGTTTGTGACGGCCTCAACCCCGGGGTTAGGAGTTGACGTCACCAAACGGGACAAACAGAATTATAAACAACAAGGTTATTATTATTATATACTAATATGACCCAAACCAATATCCGATCCAGGTTCAAGTATGATCCAAGTTATACATTAATATAAACCATTTATTCAAAAAGTCTGACACGCTAACTTATTCAGCAACTCATCAGACCCCACACGGTCTGATACTAACTACATTTGTGGAGCCGGGTCCTGAAGGGGCTGAGACACGGTTTTACCAAGGTCTGACTGGTCTTCTAGGTATCTGCAATATATATATATAACAGGTTGCAAGGGTGAGCATAATTACTCAGCAGTACTAACATATGAATATCAAGATAAAAATAGTAGGTAAACAGTTATAGGAACAGAAATATAAATCAACATGAAATTCGTAATCTGTAAATCATTTCGAGCATTAGTAAATAAAGAAGAGCTGAGATAACTGGATATCATTGACTAGCATGTTTTAACAAAACAAACGCAGTTGTGTGCTGTGTAAGTAGCAGAGTTCAATTTTAGCATGATATTCACATATATTAATCAACTGTATCAATCACTTATTCCCTTACGGGAATCACAAAGCCAAATCAAATACGTAACGGATATGTGAAGAGAGTTGATCAGGCTATCAACACCAGACGGTTCCAACTACCATCCCATTTACATGTTCTGGAACTCAGAGACTAGCTAGGTCTCTAACCTGCTGGACTAATCGGTTATGAAATGCGCGCAACCGAGTTAGCCTATTACACAACCTTAATAGGCCACTCTGGCCCCTATGTATCCCATATCTGATCATTTTATCCAGTTTTCAAAACACTTGTACCTGTCTCATTTCAAAATCATTCATTTTAATATCACACGTAAAACTAGTTCACAAATCATTTTCATTCGAGATAGGTACCTTTCAAAGATACTTTTCCCCAAAACGGTTTGAAACAGTTATTTATAACTACAGGGGATACGTAACTTAAAACGTTTCTGTTCCTTTACGAGAATAAAATAACAGTCTATTCATACGTACTGAACCATAAAAGAATGGTCAGGGTACTTTCCTTGCAACGCTTTCGAAACCTTAAGTAGCTTTTACGCTGACTTCGGTCCTTGTGAAACTCGAGTGGGATCTACAGTAACAGAATACCCTAATTAGTTATACCGACATGCTTGATATCCTCGATCCTATATAACCCAGTCTGATAACCCAACTCGTATAACGATTATACACGCAATCACGTAATCTGTATTTATATAAGGGGAAAATGTTTTGTATTACAAAGTATATTTCTTGTATTTAAAATAAATTTTTAGAAAATTTTGACAGCAACTCTTCTGTTTATAAGCCTACCCGTCGAAACATAATTGACGTCAACAACCAATGAATCTCAATTCACGCTACAACACAAATTCCACAATTCCATAATTATTTATATACGAAACCAATTATACAAATTATTTTATTTATTTTATAAAATTAGGACTCAGAAAGTATTATCACAGTCTGCCGTTGACTCACCGAAGTTCATCGTCAACGGCGGTAAAATCCACGGCTACCCGATAAATTTTCGGGTTTCCAACGTAAATTTCACTGGTTTAATGTAATTGTTTCTCACACGAAAAATATGTTTATTTCACGAATATTACTCGAACAAATTTTTCCAGCAGAAATTAACAAAATAATATCAAAATAAACTAACAGCCACGCGCCACACGCGCGAAACGAAAAAGGAAGAAACAGGGCAGCACATAACCAGAAGCACAGAACCAAGGCAGCACACACAGCCAACACACACACAACACTCTACTCACACACACATATACACGCGTATACACACGTATATACACACATACACATATATATATATATATATACATATATATAAGGTAAGCAAAACAGAACCCATCGGAATCAAGGCGGCACCACCGGAAAATGCAGCACCCAGCCAAGAAACAGGAGATGAAGAAATATCGGGGGAAAAGAGAAAGGAACAGAGAGATTGTGAGGGAGAGAGAGAAGAGAGGCTCGAGAGAAATCGAGAAAGAGAGAGAGACAAAGAATCGATGTTTGCCCCCTCCCTCAATTGACACAACAGCCCACACTCATGTTGCACAGGCATAAGGCACGTGTCCAGTTTTATTGGATACGTATCGATTTATTTTTATTTTGACTGACTGTAGGCTAATTTGCCCCGCAATAAACTCTTTTAATGATAAACTCTGCAAATAATTATTAATCAGAACAATACCAAAATGATCTTAAAATGTTATAAATGTCTTGAAGTTAATAAAAACATAAATTTCATAATTTTAAAATAATTTCTGAAATATAATTTATACCCGCTTTTAACAATTAAATGAATCAACACGCAGGTGAAATTAATCCCAAAAATTTCCAAAATAATTTTAAAATTCTTAGAATATTATAAACTTCATAAAATATGAGTTTCGTGATTTTTGAAGAATTCTGGAATTAAATACCGATTTTACAAGTAAATACAATCAGAAAATCATTTAATGATAAATAATTAATGAAATATTGATTTCTCAATTTTATAAAATCCAAAAAAATAATTAGTGAAATTATAAAATCATTAAAATAATTTTAGAGACAATCCAAATATTTACGAAATTAAAACTGCAATAAAATCACTTTTAAAAGTAAAACAAAATCATACAACTCAATAATAAATTACATAATTCAACCCTATACATCAATAATTACACATAAATAATAAAACAACACACCGCTGTCAAATCCAATACACATATTTTTTTTAATTAATTATTCAACCTTTACACCTTTAAAATAATACAAAATATACGAGTCATTATATCCTTCCCCTCTTAAAAAGATTCTGTCCCCGGAATCTGACTTGACTAAATAAATGAGGATATTTATCATGCATGTCTGGCTCTAACTCCCAATTAGACTCTTCTACTTGAGGATTTCTCCAAAGTACTTTAACTATAGGAATAGACTTATTTCTAAGGACTCGCTCTTTACGATCTAAAATCTGGATTGGCTGTTTCAACATAGGACAAATCTGGCTGAAGCTCAATTGGTTCGTAGTCTATCACTTGATTCGAATAAGGAACATAGGGTTTCAACATGGATACGTGGAACACATTATGGATATGTTGTATCTACGGCGGCAATGCTATCTCGTAAGCAACTTTCGCTATTTTCTTCAAAACTGCAAATGGTCCTATAAATCTAGGGCTAAGTTTACCTTTCTGACCAAATCGCACTAAACCTTTTCAGGGTGAGACTTTCAACAATACCAGTGACCCTACTTCGAAGTTCATGTATTTTCGATGCAAGTCCGCATTCTTTCTCTGTCTATCCTGGGTTGCTTCTAACCTTTTCTGAATCAATGCTATTGTATCTTTAGTCTGTTCAACTAGCTTGGGGCCTAACACTTACTTCTCTCCTACTTCATCCCAATACAATGGTGATCTACACTTACGTCCATACAAAGCTTAATAGGGTGGCATTCCAATGCTGGCATGATAGCTATTGTTGTACGAGAACTCAATCAAAGGTAAGTGTTCGTCCCAATTTCCCTTAAAATCCAAAGCATAAACCCTTAACATATCTTCTATGGTCTGAATTGTTCTCTCACTTTGACCATCCTTCTGAGGGTGATAGACGGTACTCATATTCAGCTTAGTTCCTAGATTTCTTGAAACTTGGTCAAAAACCTTGAATTAAACCTTGGGTCTCGATCTGATACAATAGACACATGAACTCCATGCTTGGTTACTATTTCATCCAAATACAACTTAACTAACTTTACCAAAGAATACCTTTCGTTGATCGGATGTAAATGCGCTGACTTTGTTAATCTGTCAATAATTACCCAGATAGAATTGTGATTATCTTTCATCTTTGGCGATCCCACCATAAAATCCATTGCAATCTCTTCCCACTTCCAGTAGGGAATCTCCAAAGGTTGTAACAATCCACTTGGCCGTTGATGTTTTGCTTTTACCATCTGGCACACGTGACATTTGCCAACCCAATTTGCAATATCCTTCTTCATTCCTGGCCACCAGAAGTTTTTCTTCAAATCTTGGTACTATACTAGCCAACTCTGTGAACTTGGCTTCATACTCTGTGACACTTCTGTCACCTTGCTTCAACTCCAAAAACTCCATCTCCATCTGACTCTGGAGACAATCCAGAAAATATTTTTCCAAGAACAGTTCTGTAAATCAGGTCCATGGAATAGGACCTTCTCCTTTTAATGCTCGGGTAGACTCCCACCAATAATTTGAATCATTTTTCACAAAATAACTAGCATAATCTGTCTTTGAATCCTCACTCACCTTGGTGAGTGTAAAAGCCTTCTCCATTTCCTTCAACCAGATCCTGGAAGCAACAGGATCCACTTCACTTTTAAATTATGGGGGTTTCACATCCTGTAAAGACTTAAAACTAATAGCTTGGGTCATCCCCCTCATCTGGTGCTGCTGTTGGATTTGCAGCTGCTGCTGTTGGATTTGTTGCTGTTGTTGCTGTATGAGCTGCTGGTGTTGTTGTTGTTGTTGCTGAAATTGTTGTTGTTGATGGTGGAATTGTTGTTGCTTTTGGGCCAGCTGGGTAGATTGCTGATGCAACAAATTTATCAATTCACTCATGGAGGGATCCCCAGTAGATCCATGGTTGGGTTGAGAATTCTTCTTTAGTGGTATTCTCCTGAAACATAGCAGTCATATATAAGAAAATGGATTGCTCCAAATAGTTTATACATATGTACCAGGAGAGTGTTGCAACTAAGTCAATATCCTCATTCCCAGTTAATTGGATCCATCCTGAGTGAATGATCATATTCTAGAAATACCAGCAATAGAAGCAACAATAATAGTAACAACAATAATAACAACGCACAAGTATATTTGAAAACTGAACAACATAATAAAGCAGCTACTATATAACAACCAACAGAAATCCAACCGATACAACTGAAATCCAACTAGAAAACCATCCGAGTACACAACAAAATTGGCTGACATAGCAGCCTCCGCCTACTACAAACTATAACAACATAATGTACTGTTAGATATATGTGTGATGTCATTTCTAATATGATTTGTGTTTAGTTTTCAGATCTTACTTAACAGGACAAATCAGTACTTAACTGGAAATCAGTACTTATACTGAAGTCAGGACTTAAGATATCAGAACTTAAGTTGTCAGAACTTAAGTTATCAGGAGATATTTATCAGGAGATAATATCAGGACTTAAGGAGGCTTTCAGATAAGGAAGGCAGCTGATTGAAAGGAAAGAAGATCAAGACAAACATAAGAAGAGATATGCATGGAGAAGAATTCTATAAGGAATAGAATACTTGGAAGAAAAGATGCATGATTGATATATATTAGGAAGCAGAATTATATTCGATATCAATTAGAAGATTATCTTGTAACTGTGTGTCTATATAAACACAGCATAGGGTTTACACTATATGTGTTATCTTAATTGAGTTTATTATTCATTGTAACCCTAGCAGCTCTCGTGATAATTTGTTCATCACTGAGAGAGAACAGTTCTTTGTAACAGAGTTTATTGTGTTGAATAAAATCTGTGTTTTGTTACTTGAGTTCTTATATTCGATTTGATTGTAGTAAACACTATATTCAACCCCCTTCTACAGTGTGTGTGACCTAACAAGTGGTATCAGAGCAATCTGTTAACATACATACAGTAAAGATCCAAAAACAATCATATCTGAAGAAGCACAAACTCCAACCAAGCCCACCAAAACTGAAGAAACTCCAAAGACTTAAATCCATAATCGATATGAGACTATTAGGGTTCCCATACTGAAACCTTCTGAGTATCCCATATGGAAGGTGAGGATGTCTATGTTTCTGGAAGCTACAGATCCAGAATACCTTGACAGAATTAATGAAGGACCACACAAGCCAACCAAGCTCTCTGTTATAGTTGCAGATCAGCCAGCACAGACTGTACCAAAGGAGAAAAGTGAATATACGGCTGAAGATATCTCATTTATTGCAAAGAATGCAAAGGTAAGACATTTGCTGCACAGTGCCATTGATAATGTAATGTCAAATAGGGTAATTAACTGCAAGACTGCAAAGGAGATTTTGGGATGCCTTGGAGACAAGATGTCAGGGAACTGATTCAATTAAGAAGAACAGGAGGATTATACTCACTCAAGAGTATGAGCACTTTGACTCAAAACCTGATGAGTCATTAACTGGTTTATATGATAGATTTGTAAAAATCTTGAATGATCTGTCACCGGTGGATAAGGAATATGATCTTGAAGATACTAATCTGAAATTTCTTTTAGCTCTTCCTGAAAGTTGGGATTTGAAGGCCACAACTATAAGAGACAACTATGCTCTTGATGAAACTACTCTTGATGAAATTTATGGTATGCTCAAGACTCATAAACTTGAGATGGATCAAAGAAGCAAGAGACATGGGAGAAAATCAAGAACAGTTGCTCTGAAGGCTGAGGAGGAATCCCCTAAAGTGGTTGTCTCAAAGAAAGGTAAAGGAAAGGCTCTCATCACAAAGTCTGATACTGAGTCATCAAGTCCTGATAGTGATGAGGATTCAAAAACTGAAAGTCTATCCGAGATGGACCCTGATGAAGAGATGATAAAGCTGTGTGCTTTTATTGTGAAAGAAATCACAAAGATTGCATACAGGAAATTCAGAAGGGGAAAGAAGTTTTCCAGGAAAGGTGCAAGTTCTGATAAGAAAGGTTTCAGAAAATCTGAAGGTAAAGGAGGAAAGTCTGACAGAGGAGATTACTCAAATGTCAAATGCTGCAACTGTGGTAAGAAATGCCACATATCTCCTGATTGCAAGAAAGGAAAAAGTGATAAAGGCAAGGCTCTTGTCACAAAGAATAAAAGCTGGACAGACAATTCAGATTATGAAAGTGAGGTGAACTATATCTTGATGGCAATTACTGATAGCAGTTCTGAAGCTGCTGAGTTAAAGGTACCTCAAACAACTTATGCTTTTCATACTGATGATATTACTGAGTTGAGAAGATATTTTAATACCATGTTCATTAGTTATAGAGATCAAACTTTAACATGTGAAAGATTAACTTCTGAAAATCTTGCTTATAAAAAGAGGAATGATTATTTAGAAAAAGAGTTAGTTATGTTCCATCAGACTCAGAAAGATAGAGATGATGTTTTCTATGTTAGAGATGAAGTGCTTAAAATGAATGAATCTCTAAAAACTGAGTTAGAAAAGGAAAGAGAGATTATCAGGACCTTGACTAACTCTGGCAGAACAACTCAGAATTTGTTAAGTAGTGGAAACTGGAAAGAAGGCTTAGGTTATGGAGATGATAAGAATAATAAAGGAACTTGTTAGGTCCCAATATGTTTGTAGAAGGGGGGGTTGAATACAAACAATACTGAATAATCGAATTTAGTGCGGAATAAAAAATTGAAACAAAATTCAAGTTAAATAAAAATATTATTAAACTTGAAAGGTGTTACAACTACGGTATCGATTACAAGGGATTAATCTCAAATTAATTATCACAAATCTAGAATAAATTCGACTTGAACTTTTTCTATTTTTGCAATAAAAAGATTCAAATGCTAAACGCAATTTGAGATTAAGTTCTAGGGATTTTGATCCGCTAGATAGTTACACAAGAACGAGAGAATGATTTCTAGTTGTTTGGATTTAACTTGGAAACTAGAAATTGTGATCTTGAATTTAGCAGATAAAAATGAAATATTATGCTTCTTCTTTTTCTGTTGTGTTCTTGGTTTGTTGAGAATGGATAAAAAAGTATTCTGCTGCTTCTGTTATATTTAATTCATTCAACAGACCTACTTGAACTGGAAAGACAATCTGATAATTGGCATGACAATCGGCAAGACAATCCATTGAGTTAGCAAGACAATCTGTTGAACCACCATGACTTTCGGCAAGACTATCTCCTGAACTAGTATGACAATATGTTGAACTAGCAAGACAATCTGCTGAACCAGTAGAACTTTCGGTGAGACAATTGAAATGACTTGGCATGAGAATCGGTATGACAATCCAGATTGTCATGCTAGTTCAATTTCAATTGTCTTGCTGAATTAAAACTGATTTTAATCCAATTAAAATTCTGAAAATTCTTAATATTAATTCAGAATTAATTAATCAATTAATTCAATTAATCAATAAATTAATCTTTGTAGATATAATTTATTTTCTTAATTAAACTATATGACTTAATTAATTAATAGAGAATTAATACTAAATTTGAACATCAACCATTCTTCTGAAAATCTTCTGAAAATCACTGAGAATTATGAATCAATTCCACCACTTCAATGTTGACACTCGATGTACTGTCTGGTTCATGAGTGACTAACTTCCATGACGTTTCTTCATGTCTTGACTTTGATACTTGATTTTCTTCAGATTAAATCCCTGTAATTATCTGATACCCTGACGAGATCTCTGTCACTTGATTAAATCTACAATCTTGATTTGTATCACTGAGGCTTGATCAATTTCTTGAGCTTCTTCCAGTGAATTAATTCCCCAAGTCTGTAGATGAACCTTGTTTCTGAATCCTTTGACAGATGTTACTTTGTGAGATCTCTTTGACGGTAGATCCATTATTTACTTGTTACATTCTTATTTGAATTGAGTTAAATCCTCGAATAAACAAATAGGCTATGACATATGCCTTTCAGAACTGTAGAAATTGAGCCTATAGTTGTTAAACAGAAGCCAAAGGTAAATCCTGTTAAGTTTGTAGCTGTAAAGTCTGATATTGATAAATCAGAAGTTAAAGAGAAATTAACTTCTGACAAACCAAAACAGGATAAGCCAACTGAAGTTAACATAGGCTTAATGACAAAGAAGCAGCTTAAGCATACGCTGAAAGATGTTAAAAATGTAAACAAGGTAAAACCACCTAGGAAAAATAGGAATGGAAAGGTAGGTGTGAATAAAAGTAATGATTATAAGCCTGTTCCTAATGCTCCTAGAAAGAAATGTTATAACTGTGGAAATTCTAACCATCTGGCTTCTTTTTGCAGGAAGAATAAGAACATAAACTCCTTACCTTCAAAATTAGGAGTTAAGAGTCAGTCTGTTAGTTATAGGCCAAAAAATCCTTGTTTTCATTGTGGTATTTTATGGCATTCCATTTATACTTGTAAGGAATATCATAGTTTGTACAATGATTATTATCAAATAAAACATTCTTTAAAGAAAGTTTACATTATTCCTTCTAGTGTAAGTTCTGATGCAAAGTCTGATATTGTAAATTCTGATAAGAAAACTGTTAACATAAACTCTGATGCTAAATCCGCTACAAATGTTAACAAACTTAATAAGGCCAAAGGATCCAAGCAAGTCTGGGTCCTTAAAACTAATCATTAGTGGTCTTTGTGATTGCAGAGCAACAGGAAAAATATCCTAGTTCTGGACAGTGGATGTTCAGGACATATGACTGGAAATAAAGCCCTGCTATCAGACCTTATGGAGAAAGTTGGACCAGGTGTTTCTTATGGAGATGGCAATATGGGAAAAACTCTGGGATATGACAATATCAATCTTGGGAATGTTGATAAGTGGCATTTTATACCACTTAGAACGTCTTAAAATGGCTTAAATTGGTGTCTTGAAATCAAGTATTTTGTGTATTTGATGCGTTTTTCTAGTGTTTATGCATTTCAGGGTATTAGTTGCATTTCGGAGGAGGAATCATCAAGAATAAGCCTTGGCATGTGTTCACCATTGCGAGAGGAAAAGAACGGGCAGATTACGGTGAAGAAACGGAGCAAACCTGGAAATTTTCCAGTAGGGTCCTGCGCGCCTGCGCAGCAATGCTGAGCGGCCGCGCAGCAGCCTTGCGCGCCCGCGCAGAAATGCTGAGCGGCCGCGCAGGGTCGGGGAAAATAATATATTGTTTAGACTTCTACTTCTGTTTGGCTTCCAACTTCTATGTAATCTGAGTTTTATGGGACTATTATATAAGTAGATTTGAGACGTTTTTCACAGAGAATAAAGAGGGGATTATGTTTTAGATTGTGTTTTGCAAGAAGCGAAGGAGATAAGGAAGAAGACCGATTTAGCACACAGCAACGAAGAGGAAGCATATATTCTTGTGATTCTTGTTTCGTTGTAACGTTGGATGCTAGTTTTCTTGCTTTGACTTATTTACTCTTGTGACGTACTCTGTTTTAATATAATTAGTTTAGTTGTTATTTTCTTGTGTTTGTTTATCATGATTTCATATGAACCCATGATGGCGATAAGTTCTATTATGGGCTAATCGTGATCATGGGGTTGCAACGGATTTATTATGGAATTCTTTAGTTAATTGTTTAATACTTTAGTGTGTGATGATTGCATGATATCTAGTATTGGTTGTGCGTATTCGTCTTATGTGCGTCGCGAACATATAAGATAGGGTGTTAATCTCTTGTGAAGCGACAGTGGATCTTGAGATTTAGAACTTGCCATGCTAGCATAGGTTCATGTACATTGTGCATGATTAGTGGGTAACTCTAACAGTTTTATTTGCCCTATGTAATCAAAAGGAATAACTTGTGCTTAAATCGTTGTGTTGTCAATTTCTGTAGACATATAGGAACTCAACATAATTGATGACTATTCAATTTCTATCTTAATTGTGGATGTTTGGTAGAATGGTATTAGTACAATGAAAGTTGGCTTTTATCAGTTTTGTGTTATTTGATTAATATCATCACTGTCACATGCTAAAGGTAATAACTATGGCTATAGAAGGAAGTAATAATGAAGTTGTGATCTCATGAGTGTTTTATTATTGATAAATTGCAGTGTTAGTTAAGTGGTTAATTAAGTAGTTAATTATAGTTAATATTTAATCAACAATTTTAAGTGTTATTATCTTAACATTGAGAAGTAATCATACATTGGTGAGTGAGTTAAATTAGACAATAACTTAGTCTGAGTCTCTGAGGGAACGAACTAGAAAGTATTCTATATTACTTGCGAACGCGTATACTTGCATGAATATTAGTGCGTGATTTCGCCCTAACAAGTTTTTGGCGCCGCTGCCGGGGACTCGGCGTATTTGTTTAGTTTATGTACTTACCATCATTGGTCATTAGGACTCAGTGATTAGGACGTAGTAGTTAATTACTCTTTTCGGTTGTGTTTCAGGTACTTTAGTGCATTTATGCAAACTCGTTCTCGTGCTCGCAAGAGGACCTTAGATACAGCTGAGGAGAAAGACGAAGTTCTTGATACACCGGAGAAGTTAGATTTTGAGGATTCGGATTCAGGAACTGAGCAGAAAGAACCAGTAAACATGGGAGATCATATTGTTCAAGCTGATCCAGCTCTTATGGATTTTTCTCGGCCTAAAATTGATGACATTCAGTCAAGCATCCTTCATCCGGCTATTCAAGCTAACACCTTTGAAATCAAGCCGGGCACTATTCAGATGGTGCAGAATTCTGTTTCTTTTGGAGGAGCGGCAACTGAAGACCCCAACATGCACATAAGGAATTTTGTCGAGATCTGCAGCACTTTTAAGTATAATGGCGTGACTGATGAGGCTATCAAGTTGAGGCTTTTCCCATTCTCACTGAGGGATAAGGCTAAAGACTGGTTACATTCTGAACCAGCTGGGTCAATCACTACGTGGCAAGATCTTGCGTAAAAGTTTCTGGTGAAGTTTTATCCAATGGCAAAGACTGCTGCTATGAGGAGTGCTCTTACTCAGTTTGCGCAGCAACCTACAGAATCTATGTGCGAGGCGTGGGAACGCTACAAGGAAATGTTGAGAAAATGTCCATATCATGGAATGCCGGATTGGATGGTAATCACTGGTTTTTATAATGGTTTGGGGGCTCAATCTCGGCCCATGCTCGATGCAGCAGCTGGAGGCGCCTTATGGGCTAAAAGCTATACTGAGGCATACAATCTTATTGAGACGATGGCTGCAAATGAGCATCAAAACCCAACTCAGAGGATGACATCAGGCAAGGTAGCAGGTATTCTGGAAGTTGATGCAGCCACCGCTATTGCAGCCCAGCTCCAAGCGCTATCAATGAAGGTTGATTCTTTGGGTACGTATGGAGTTAATCAAATAGCTATGGTTTGTGAGCTTTGTGCAGGTTCTCATGCTACGGATCAGTGTTCTCTTATCAACGAATCTGTTCAGTATGTGAATAATTATCAGCGACAACAGCAGCCTGTGCCAGCAACATATCATCCTAACAACAGAAATCATCCAAATTTCAGCTGGGGAAATAATCAGAATGCTAATCAGCCACCATATCAGCAAGGAGTGAGTAAACAGTTTAACCCACCTGAATTCCAGCAACCACAGTAGTATGCTACAAGACAATCATATCCTCAACAGGGAAGTGCAGCTGCACCTACTAGTGCTGATTTTGAGGAACTTAAGCTGTTGTGCAAGAGTCAGGCGGTTTCTATCAAGACCTTGGAAAATCAAATCGGTCAATTAGCCAATGCAGTGCTCAATCGTCAACCTGGCACTCTTCCAAGTGACACGGAAGTACCAGGCAGGAAGGAAGCTAAAGAGCAAGTCAAGGCTATTACCTTAAGGTCTGGAAAAGTAGCTGATGCTGAAAAGGCAAAAGAAGTCGAAGCTGAAGTTTGAGATGAAGAATCTAAGCAAAGGGAGAAAGCGGTGGAACCAAGGAAGACTACTGTTGAACACACTCTGCCTGAGGCTAATACAGGGGAGAAACAGCTCTATCCTCCACCACCTTTTCCTAAGAGATTGCAGCAACAAAAGCTGGATAGACAGTTCGGGAAGTTTCTGGAGGTGTTCAAGAAACTTCACATCAATATACCTTTCGTTGAGACTCTGGAACAAATGCCTAGTTATGCGAAGTTTATGAAGACTATTCTTTCAAGGAAGGTGAAACTGGATGACCTTGAAACCGTTGCTCTCACGGAAGAATGCAGCGCGGTTCTGCAACAAATGTTACCACCAAAACTGAAAGATCCAGGAAGCTTCACCATTCCTTGCACCATTGGCAATCTAACTTTTGACAAGTGCCTTTGTGATTTGGGAGCAAGCATTAATCTGATGCCGTTGTCGATCTTTAAAAAGCTGGACCTACCTGATCCAAAACCCACATACATATCGCTACAATTGGCGGACCGTTCCATTACTTACCCAAGGGGCATAGTTGAGGATGTGCTCATCAAGGTGGATAAGCTCTTCTTTCCTGCTGTTTTTGTTATTCTGGATTTTGAGGAAGATAAAAAGATTTCCATAATCTTGGGGAGGCCTTTCTTGGCAACTGGCCGTACCTTGATAGATGTGCAAAAAGGAGAACTTACTATGTGGGTTCAAGATCAGGATGTGACCTTCAACGTATTCAAGGCAATGAAATTCCCTACAGAAGATGAGGAGTGCTTAAAAGTGGATGTGATTGATTCTGCGGTTACTTCGGAACTCGATCACATGCTAATGTCTGATGCATTGGAAAAGGCCTTAGTGGGGGAATTTGACAGTGATGATGAAGATAGCAACGAGCAATTACAATATCTGAACGCTTCTCCCTGGAAGCGAAAGCTAGATATACCATTCGAATCTCTTGGTACTTCTGACCTCAAGAATGCTGAAGGGAAGCTCAAACCATCAATAGAGGAAGCGCCTACCTTAGAGCTCAAACCATTACCTGAACACTTGAGGTATGCCTTTTTAGGTGATTCATCTACGTTACCTGTTATTATTGCAGCTGACCTTTCAGGTAGTGAGGAAGACAAGCTCTTAAGGATTTTGAGAGAATTCAAATCGGCTATAGGATGGACTATAGCAGACATCAAGGGGATAAGTCCCTCATATTGTATGCATAAAATTCTGTTAGAGGAAGGTAGTAAGCCAACTGTGGAACAGCAGCGAAGACTGAACCCAATCATGAAGGAGGTGGTGAAGAAAGAAATTCTGAAATGGCTAGATGCAGGCATCATTTATCCTATTTCTGACAGCTCGTGGGTGAGCCCTGTGCAATGTGTTCCTAAGAAGGGAGGTATCACTGTGGTCACAAATGAAAAGAATGAGCTCATCCCTACTCGAACAGTTACAGGATGGAGAGTATGCATGGATTATAGAAAATTGAACAAAGCCACAAGAAAGGATCACTTCCCTCTCCCATTCATTGATCAAATGCTTGACAGATTGGCGGGACATGAGTATTTTTGTCTTCTGGATGGGTATTCCGGGTACAATCAGATTTGTATTGCACCAGAGGATCAGGAAAAGACTACCTTCACTTGTCCATTTGGCACATTTGCTTTTCGTAGAGTTTCGTTTGGGTTATGTGGCACCCCGGCCACCTTTCAGAGATGCATGATGGCTATATTCTCTGACATGATTGGAAATAACGTCGAAGTGTTCATGGATGACTTCTCCGTCTTTGGACACTCATAAGATGAATGCTTGAATAATCTGCGCGCCGTACTCAAAAGATGCGTGGAAACTAATTTGGTGCTTAATTGGGAGAAATGTCATTTTATGGTGCGTGAAGGCATTATCCTTGGGCATAAGGTCTCTAGCAAAGGTCTGGAGGTGGACAAGGCCAAGGTGGGAGTCATTGAAAATCTTCCCCCACCTAATTCAGTGAAAGGAATCCGTAGTTTTCTCGGTCATCCGGGTTTTTATCGGCGATTCATCAAGGACTTTTCAAAGATATCTAAGCTATTGTGCAATTTACTTGAGAAAGATGTGCCTTTCAAATTTGATGATGAATGTTTGGCAGCATTCGAGACTCTCAAGGAGAGTTTGATCACGGCACCAGTTATTACAGCACCAGATTGGACAGAACCATTTGAGATGATGTGTGATGCGAGTGACTATGCGGTAGGTGCAGTTCTGGGACAGCGCAAGAAAAATCTCTTCCATGTGGTCTACTATGTGAGTAAGACTTTAAATGGGGCCCAATTGAACTACACCACTACTGAGAAGGAGCTTTTGGCTATAGTCTTTGTCTTTGAGAAATTTCGATCTTATCTGCTTGGTACGAAAGTGACAGTATTCACTGATCATGCAGCTATTCGCTATCTGGTTTCTAAGAAGGATTCGAAGCCGAGACTCATTCGTTGGGTGCTTTTACTTCAGGAATTTGAGTTAGAGATCAAAGATAGAAAAGGTACCGAGAATCAAGTAGCTGACCATCTCTCTAGGTTGGAGAATCCCGATTCTACTTCACAAGATAGGACGTTAATCAATGAATCTTTTCCGGATGAGCAGTTGTTTGCAATTCAGGAGGAAGAACCATGGTTTGCAGATATTGTAAACTATCTTGTCAGCAATATAATGCCTCCCAATTTGACATCCGCGCAAAAGAAGAAGTTTCTGCATGAGGTGAAGTGGTATATGTGGGATGAACCATATTTGTTTAGATAGGGAGCTGACCTGATCATCAGGAGATGTATCCCGTTCTGTGAGACGGAGGGGATATTACGAGACTGCCATTCCACGGTTTATGGTGGACACTATGGAGGTGAGAAAACGGCAGCTCGTATTCTGCAAGCAGGTTTTTTCTGGCCCACCATGTTCAAGGATGCTCATCAGTTTGTTTTAAGGTGTGATCGTTGCCAAAGAGTGGGAAATTTGTCAAGGAAGGATGAGATGCCATTAAATGTGATGCTTGAAGTCGAGGTCTTTGATGTATGGGGAATCGATTTCATGGGGCCTTTTATCTCATCTTGCAATAATCAGTACATTTTGCTGGCAGTCGATTATGTCTCAAAATGGGTCGAAGTTAAAGCTTTACCAACAAATGATGCAAAGGCAGTGCTAAATTTTCTTCATAAGCAAATTTTCACAAGGTTTGGAACACCTCGGGTAATCATAAGTGATGAAGGATCGCATTTTTGCAACCGTAAGTTCACTTCTATGATGCAGCGTTATAATGTGAATCATCGAGTAGCTACTGCCTATCATCCGCAAACAAATGGTCAAGCGGAAGTGTCTAACAGAGAGATAAAGCGCATTCTAGAGAAGGTTGTTTGTCCATCAAGGAAGGATTGGTCTTTAAAGCTCGATGAAGCTGTTTGGGCTTACAGAACAGCATACAAAACTCCACTTGGGATGTCACTGTTTCAGTTGGTGTACGGTAAGGGATGTCATCTACCGGCGGAGCTTGAGCATAAGGCCTACTGGGCATTGAAGAAATTGAACCTGGATTTAGATGAAGCTGGTAAGAAAAGAATGCTTCAGCTTAATGAGCTTGATGAATTTCGACTTCAAGCGTACGAGAATAACAAAATGTATAAGGAAAAGGTGAAAAGGTGGCACGATAGGAAGCTACATCCTAAGTTGTTTGTGCCAGGGCAACAAGTTCTGTTATTCAACTCTCGGCTCCGACTTTTTCCTGGGAAGTTGAAATCAAGGTGGTTTGGACCTTTTATTGTCAAAACTGTGTTTCCACATGGAGCGGTGGAAATTTTTGAGAATGATTCGGACCAAGCATTCAAGGTTAACGGTCAGCGGTTGAAGCACTACTATGGGGACATGGCAAACCGAGAGGTGGTTAGTGCCATTTTGTTGACTACGTGAGAAAGGAACAGAACGTCAAGCTAATGACGAAAAAGAAGCGCTGCGTGGGAGGCAACCCATGAATTGTTGTTACAAGAACCCTTAGAAGTTAATAACCTATCCAAAAACACAAAAAAATCAGAAAACAGGGGCTGAAAAAAAAATTTCCAGAGACCCTCTGCGCGCCCACACAGCTATGCTGAGCGGCCGCGCAGCTTGCTACGCGCCCGCGCAGAAATGCTGAGCGGCCGCGCAGGGGTCGAATTCCAGAAATTTTTTTTACAGTTCAGAAAGAAAAAAAAAAAAAACAAAAACACAAAAACCCATTACAACCCATAAACCCACGAATTCTTTTCCCATTACCCCATGATTTTATCCCTCAACCCCACTCCTAATCTAATTTAACCTACTCCACACCCTATATATACATACACCTATCCTACATATCTCCCACAACTTCCTACACTTAAACCCTCTCATAAACATCAAAAAATCAGTTCTTACACACTTTTATTCACAAATCAATGGCACCCAAGAGAGCACGCACTATTGACAGCAGCAGCACAGTTCCTACTGCTGATTCATCAAGGGGTACTGCTGCGAGGCCTCGGTTAACTGACAGAGCCGCGGAGGAGGAGTACACTAGGCTGTTGGGGAAGCCGATTCTGAAGGAGAGGGGGTTTTTACCATCAGGGAGGGATGGTGAGTTGTTGCCCATGATTGCAGAGAAGGGGTGGATAGCTTTTTAGGAGTCACCCGAAGCAGTACCGATGAGTGTTGTTCGCGAGTTCTACGCGAACGCGAAGGCTGAAAAGAATGGGTTTTCTGTAGTTCGGGGGCTGACGGTTGATTATCATCCTGCGGCGATTCGCCGAGTGATTGGACAGCGAGAGAGGAAGCCCGAGGAGGAGAACTAGAATGAAAAGACTGTTGAGGATTTTGACTTGGATTTGATTTGTGCGACTCTCTGTCGACCGGGCACAGTTTGGAACCGCAGTCCAGCCAATAATGAGTATCGTCACTTTCCGGTGATCGCCATGAACAGGTATGCCCGTGCATGGAACGCATTTATATGTGCTAATATTTTGCCTTCTTCACATGCACACGAGGTCACAGTTGAGAGAGCACAGTTGTTGTGGGGAATTCTGAATGAGGAATACTATGTGGACCTTGGTGAGTTTATCTACCAAGGAATTCTGAAGTTTTTGAGGGGAGCAAAGCATATGAACATCCCTTATGCATCCACGGTTACAAAGCTATGCCGTGCAGTAGGAGTGAACTGGCCGGCTCATGAGCAGTTGCAGTTGCCAGCAGCTCCTATAGATTCTGGCACTCTGAATCGGATGCAGGAGTGGACCGGTGGTGAGCCTGAGGAGCATGGGCTGGGTTATCATCTTCCAGGAGGGCGTCCAGCACGAGGTGCTACTATGGCCAGGCCAGGGCGTGGTGTGGCTAGTTCTTCGAGAGCTCAGGAGGGTGCTGGGATGGGTGATGCCCAGTATAGGAGGCTTTCACGGCGGATGGACGCCATGTATGAGACGCAGAGCAGGTTTGCTCAGGAGCTCACCCTTGCGTTAGGGACTGCTTTTCGAGGCCTTGGAGCTGATATCCAGTGGCCAGTTTTTGGTGAGGACTCTGCATACCCGCCGCCTGATACTCCACCCACTGAGGGTGATGATGATGATGACTCCGAGTAGGTATACCCTGTGTTCCTTTCTACTACCTTCACTGGGGACAGTGAAGATTTTAAGTTTGGGGGTGGTAGTTAAGGAATATTTTATGTGTGTCATATAGTTGCATATTCATGATAGTTAGTTCATATAGTTGCATAATTTTTGCCATATAGTTTTTTTTATATATATAGCTTTATTTGTTATCATATCATATAGCTCATGCATATACCATGATCCCTTTTGCAATGATTTATCGACTGAATTGTGATATTGATGCGAGTGTAGTGATAGCATTAAAGTGATATTAAGTTGTGTAGGTTGATATGCATGCTAGAAGCACTTGTATTGTCACTAAGTCTTAGAGAATGCTGAAGGACTAGATTGTTGTTATGATCTGATTATTTTCGAGGATAATCTATTTATTATGCTTACAATTTGATAATAGGTTCTTAGTGGTAAAGGCATGAAAAAGAAAAAAAAATGGAGTAAAAATGGAATTTGTTGCTAGTTGTGGCTAGGCGTCAAATGGCTAGTAGCCGGCTCGCATGTTATGCGAGTAGTCTAGGGTTGAGCAAGATGGAGCGAAACGCACTTGCTCAGAGTAAAAAAAAAATAAAAAAAAATTGCGTAATTGATCAAGAGTGGGCTCTTTGGTATTCGAGTTATTAAGTTCTTAGGGGACTTTGTGCCTAGTGACCTAAGGCTTTTAGAGTCTGGGATCCGCTAACCTAACGCTCATTACATGGATACCATTGTATAAGTCTTTTGTGGACCTCACTCATTGCACGGTCAAATAAGCATTTGCGTTGTGAATAAAAAGCACGATTCCGTAGTAAGCTCCAAAGTTCTTGTAGTGTTGTATATCACTTTGTGCCTAGAATTTTTATTCTTTGTATAATCGTAGGATTGCTTTGAGGAAAGTCTAGTCATAGTAATTGGTCTAGTTCCGAAGCATATCTGTTAAGCATTTGCACACACCACGTTTCGGGCGGTATGTCCGTTTGCATGAGTTTCTTGATCTTTAGTGTCTAACTGCATTCGTTGAGACGTGCCAATTTGGTTGGTTAATTGTAGTAAGGGGGATCGTTGCATTTTCATATAGATTGCATTCATGCATATTTTTATTTGTTTTTGAGTTGGTAACGCTTGAGGACAAGCATCGATTTAAGTTTGGGGGTGTGATAAGTGGCATTTTATACCACTTAGAACGTCTTAAAATGGCTTAAATTGGTGTCTTGAAATCAAGTATTTTGTGTATTTGATGCGTTTTTCTAGTGTTTATGCATTTCAGGGTATTAGTTGCATTTTCGCAGGGTCGGGGAAAATAATATATTGTTTAGACTTCTACTTCTGTTTGGCTTCCAACTTCTATGTAATCTGAGTTTTATGGGACTATTATATAAGTAGATTTGAGACGTTTTTCACAGAGAATAAAGAGGGGATTATGTTTTAGATTGTGTTTTGCAAGAAGCGAAGGAGATAAGGAAGAAGACCGATTTAGCACACAGCAACGAAGAGGAAGCATATATTCTTGTGATTCTTGTTTCGTTGTAACGTTGGATGCTAGTTTTCTTGCTTTGACTTATTTACTCTTGTGACGTACTCTGTTTTAATATAATTAGTTTAGTTGTTATTTTCTTGTGTTTGTTTATCATGATTTCATATGAACCCATGATGGCGATAAGTTTTATTATGGGCTAATCGTGATCATGGGGTTGCAACGGATTTATTATGGAATTCTTTAGTTAATTGTTTAATACTTTAGTGTGTGATGATTGCATGATATCTAGTATTGGTTGTGCGTATTCGTCTTATGTGCGTCGCGAACATATAAGATAGGGTGTTAATCTCTTGTAAAGCGACAGTGGATCTTGAGATTTAGAACTTGCCATGCTAGCATAGGTTCATGTACGTTGTGCATGATTAGTGGGTAACTCTAATAGTTTTATTTGCCCTATGTAATCAAAAGGAATAACTTGTGCTTAAATCGTTGTGTTGTCAATTTCTGTAGATATATAGGAACTCAACATAATTGATGACTATTCAATTTCTATCTTAATTGTGGATGTTTGGTAGAATGGTATTAGTACAATGAAAGTTGGCTTTTATCAGTTTTGTGTTATTTGATTAATATCATCACTGTCACATGCTAAAGGTAATAACTATGGCTATAGAAGGAAGTAATAATGAAGTTGTGATCTCATGAGTGTTTTATTATTGATAAATTGCAGTGTTAGTTAAGTGGTTAATTAAGTAGTTAATTATAGTTAATATTTAATCAACAATTTTAAGTGTTATTATCTTAACAATGAGAAGTAATCATACATTGGTGAGTGAGTTAAATTAGACAATAACTTAGTCTGAGTCTCTGAGGGAACGAACTAGAAAGTATTCTATATTACTTGCGAATGCGTATACTTGCGTGAATATTAGTGCGTGATTTCGCCCTAACAAATGTCATCATTGAAAAAGTAGCTCTGGTCTCAGGACTTAAACACAATTTGCTGAGTGTTTGTCAAATCTGTGACAGAGGTTATCATGTGGATTTCTTTGAAGAAGAAGTTGTAAGCAAATCTACAGGCAGAGTTGTTCTAAAAGGATATAGGCATGGTAACATTTATGAAGCCAAGCTTTCAACAAGCACTGATGGTTCTGCAATCTGTCTGTTAAGTAGAGCATCAATTGAAGAAAGCTGGAATTGGCACAAGAAACCCTCTCATTTAAATTTCAACAATATAAATGAATTAGTCAAGAAAGATCCTGTGAGAGGACTGCCAAAATCAATATTTGCTCCTGATGGCCTTTGTGATTCCTGTCAAAAGGCAAAACAAAGAAAATCTTCATTCAAGAGCAAGACTGAATCTTCAATTCCTGAGCCTTATCACCTACTACATGTTGATCTATTTGGTCCAGTGAATGTCATGTCTATTGCAAAGAAGAAATATGCTATGGTCATAGTGGATGAGTTCACCAGATACACATGGGTGTATTTCTTGCACATAAAAAGTGAAACTGCATCTATCTTGATTGATCATGTCAAACAACTGGATAAATTGGTTAAAGACTCTGTGAAAATCATAAGAAGTGATAATGGCATTGAGTTCAAGAATTTGATTATGGAAGAGTTCTGCAAAGACCATGAAATCAAGTAGGAATTTTATGCTCCTGGAACTCCACAGCAAAATTGAGTTATTGAAAGAAAGAATTGTAACGCCCCCAAATCCGGGGTCAGGAATCTGGGTCGTCACGCCATCCTTCACTCATGTGTAACCTGGTATTGATTCAATAATCCACAGACCCCAATCTCATACTCACACACACAAGTTATAGTCTTAGAAATGACGTACAAGATGTAATCTTCTTTTATTACACTCGAATGTACTTTACAGGATCTCAAACAATTATTTATAACCTCTACATGAAGTTACAATAATTACAAATGATATCTCATATCTATCTAATACTCTAGCACACCTGAGATAAAGCTGCCAGGGATCCTCCCCATGACTGCAAGCGACTAGGTCCCATACCGGCATACTGGTTATCTGTTGTGTTGTGTCATTTAAAAGAAAGCAAGTGTGAGCTATAATGCTCAGCATAAATAATGTACAGTATGAGCATGTTTGTATAATAACATCATATATTATATGTATGTTTTATTCCAAAATAGTTTTCCTTGGTGTCCCACACCTTCTTACGAAAACAATTCTTTAAGGGGGTTTTTATAACCTGCGAATACCCTAATAGTAATCCCAGCACCTAGGCTTGGGTTACGGTATTGCATATCAATTCTAATTGGAAGAGTTTGGACATCTCACAGGAGCCACCGCATACGATGATCAGTCGTCCTACGGAAGTAACCTTCTTTACTAGTAAAAGGACGAATACCGTCATCTCTCGGGTATCACCCTGGCCGCATTCGGGCTACGTGTCCCATTTTTGGGTATACACATACTTCACAAGTTCCTGAGTACACAGAGTACCTTCGCCTGCGGTACCTTTGGTAGCCCATCCAGCACACATAGTACCAGAGTCTACCCCTTCATTGTCCTTCACCAGAATTCTATCAATCTCGGGAACTTGAACCACATCGAAGTTCCCCAAGCATTTTTCTTGTTGATAGAGATAGTTTATCTTTTTAAAATATAAGTGTATATATATGTATATACGTACTTCCGAGAATTTCGGAGGAAGTACTAGGGATGTGAGTTGACCGTTGTCAACAGATAATTAATAAGGGGAAAAGTTTCTTCTCGAAACTATATTCAATATAATAATAAGTCGGGATAATATTCACCGATGATCTGAAATTATTCGAATGATACTTCTAAATCAGAAGGTATATCAGGATCTATGATCTTTAAATCAATAACAATCCTTAAATAAATAATCCTTAATTAAATAGTAGTCTATAAATAATTAAATGATAATTGATATTCATCATACCTCGAATGGGTTATTCTTTAAAAGATTTATTTAAATAGTATTCCTCAACTAGTTTGTGTTTACATAATTAATAATCTATAATGGTTAATCGGGTTTGAAATAAATAAACGTTGAAGTATACTACTCCTATAATAAAGGAATACGTATATAATATTTAATATCTGAATCAATAAAATATAGTTGAGGGAATATGCTCATTGGGAAATCGTTTTAAAAGTTCGAGGTGTTTTAATGTTTCGTAAGTTGACGATGAGTCCCTTTAAAACGTACTACTATGGACTTATATCCGTCCTATAATATCTCCGGAATGATTCCCGAGTTTTATCTTTATAAAATAAAACTGACCGACTCTCAGTCTTATGACTTATACATCACGCTCTATTGTAGCGTTAATATTCTTAATTAAAACACCTCTGGAATGCCTCCGGGTTTTCATCAACTTTTACTGACCGATCCTCGGTCTAAAATATATACACGCCACGCTACTCGCTGGCGTCAACATTCTCAATTATAAACTCCTCCGGAATACTTCCGGGTTTTTATAAGCTTACACCGACCGGCTTTCGGTCTAAATATAATATTTTGAACTCGGTATGAACATATACTAGAAATTATCAACAACTGAGTAATGTAATACATCTCAAAACTTCATAAAACAGTTTAAAGCAATCTCATGCATATATCACAGTTTTATAAAATATTCACAACACAACATTTCTTAAAAGGTAGGGTTTGAAAACTTGCCTGGGTATCTCGAGGTGGAGGATGCTCTAGGTTCCGCTCGGAAATCTATGACCACAAACACAATTCATTTCGTTAGGTCCCGTTCTAATTTACGGCGACTTGCACTCATGCGCTATTTATTATGCACACTCTCTACTTATACTACCCTTATTATTCCTTTAAGTCCTTATTCACATCATGATCGCTTCATTTTTCTAAGTATCTTAGGTTCATTCTCTTTATCGTTGTCGACTCCGCTTATGGATTCTTACGGTTTCTACTCGTGCGGTCTCGGCTCCGATATTTTTATAAAATTGAGAAATCATTATTTTTACTTGAAATTTTAATGGAAGTTAGGAAACTAAATATTTTACTCTCTGTAGAAATTTCATGATTTATGAACACATTTAAGTCAATCCTTTATATTTTCAAAGTTCGTGATTTGTAGCAGTTTTTGTCGCGTAAATCACTTTTACTAAAACGACCATAACTTTTGATCCGTAAATCGGAATCAAGCGATTCAAGCGCCTAAACGATCCTTATAACATTTCCTATCATAATCAAGGGTTATTTTCCAAGAAACTACAGTTTAAAACTTTGGGACTTTCTGCAGAAACTTAATGTTACGATTCGTTGGTTTTAACGGAGTTTTGCTTATGATCGGGATTTCGTTTACGCCCTAGATCTTAACACAACCATCAACAATCATCAATCATCATCATCATACAAACTCCTCTCAAGAACATCATGTTCTTGAGACAACAACAATCAACCTTAAATCTACTCAACTTTAAACTTCAAGATCTCAACAATACCACTTCTTAAACTAAGTTTTCTACTACATACTAAATGGATCTAAAAAAAAGAATCTTAAATAAAGTTGGGCCAAAGATTTTTACCTTTCTGGAAAGCTTGAGATGTGTTCTTGAGTATGGTGGAGGCTTGGAAGTGCTTGGTATGATTTTTGGAGCCTAGAACCACCATTGAAATCAAGAAACCAAGGAGAGGTTACTATTCATACTATTCACTAGTGAGTTTCTTGAATTTATTTCACCCATCAAACCTTGATAAAAAGAGATGAAAGAATTTTCTTACCTTAGTTTAATTGCTAGGAGGATTGAGAAGTAATTGGGTGATTTTACAAGAATTAGAGCATGGAGTTTGGAATTTGAATTCCTTCTTTTCTTCCTTGGGGCCGAATGAAAGAAAAAAATGGGAGTGGGGGGTATTTATAGCACTTGGTTGCTTAGCTTAGTTGATTTTCTAGGTAACTTCTAGGAAATGGGGTGGAAGATATTGCACTAGATTTTTATTCTCCTAGGTTGAACCCTAGGTTTATTCTTGTTGCAAATCTTAGGGACAAATCTTTGGTAGCTTCCTAGAAACTACTTATGTTAAATTCCTTAGCACATTATTTGGATAGCTTGCTTGATAATCCTAAGGTTAGCTTAATATTTGATAAATTAACCATGGTTACTCTCTTACCATGGTTTAGTTAGTGCGTTACGTTTATTTAATCGTTTACGCGTTCGCTCGGTCGCTTAAACGTTTTCGTAATACTTATTCCTAAAATGGTTCGCGAAGTAATTCCTTTCGTATCTATTCCTTATATTTTTAATTATTATATATGAATATAAATTTGTAGGGTTTTAATCTCGTAATTATATTGTGATTCCCGTAATCCTCGATAAGTCGTAAATACCGTCATTTTTCAAAGTTCGTTTTCTTCGAAAACTAATAGCGTTTACATACACTCATTTGGTACGTATAATCGTAATATCAACTCCGAAACTCATTTTCTCGTGCACTACATAGTGTGGGCTCAAAAGTTTTTCCCGTTCGTCAGGGTTACTATTCATTAAACATTTTACAAGGTCTCAAAAATTCAAGTTATTATATTACCATTTATAAATGTCTTTTACCGATGTCAAAAATTTGGGTTCTTATAGTCTTCCCCCCTTAAAAGGATTCCGTCCCAGAATCAGTTCATAAACAGGTAGGGATATGCTTCTCGCATGACAACCTCGAGTTCTCATGTTGACCTTGCAGTATTTGATATCTTCATAAAATTTCCACTCACCCATACAATATATTTTCGGGCACTCGTTCTTGTAGTCTTATGACCTCTACACGTTACTCGATATACGCTAAGTCTGGCTACGAGTTTATTAGCTCATTTTCAATCATATGTTTAGTTCTTACGGTTAAACTTCCAATCCTCGATTCGTGGTACTCGTTATAAACTTGGTGACCGTTCGACGATGGTGCTAATTTATAAGTCAACTTTCTTAGTCCTTTAATTCCTCAACTGGTCCAATAAATCTTGGGTTCAACATTCCTTTCCCTTTCGAATCTCATCATACCCTCCTCGGGAGGTACTCTCAACAATACTTGGTCTGCAACTTCGTACTTTCTGTCTTTATAGTTCTGGTCCCCATATCTCTATTGTTCATCCTGGGCTGCCATTAGCCGGGTTCTGATAAGTTCTAGGAATTTCTTTGGTCTGTTGACTCAACTATGGTATAGTATCCTCCGTTTACCAATTTCTTCCCAACCTAAGAGAGAACGATTCTTTCTTCCGTACAAACTTTGTAGCCGTTCCAATGCACGCATGATAATTCGTTATTGTCGATAATTCGATTAACGTCAATGGCCACTTCATTTCCCTTAAAATTGATAACATGGACGATTAACGCATCTTCAAGTGCTTGGAATCATCCTTCAGCTTATTCATTTCTCCCTACATCGCTCCTACTAGTGCTAAAGTTTCATTCCTTAACGTTTTCCCATTTTGGGCGCATCATCTCTGTTGATTATTCTATGTAAGAAGTTCTCGTCGCATTTCTACACGCTCGTCTCCTGCTACACGTTTAGCGCCGGATTTAACACTTCTTCCCGTAGTAACGTAAAGCACGTCATCGTCCTGTCGCCATCTTGAAGGAAGCACCATTTCATACGTAATTTATTGACACATTTTAGGATCGTGCAACGTTTAGCTTCCGTCATCGGTCGGACTTCTTTAATCATTCCCCGTATAATATCTATAGTACTATGACACCTTCTGGTTCGTACTTGTTATTCTCGCTAGCGCCTTAGACGTGTTCACCTTTATTGGTACCTGCTACTAGTGGCCTTTATAGGGCGTGTACGATCTTCTTTGCCTTCTATCAGTTCTGACAATGACATCCTTCATTCTTTTCACGTTGCCCTTCGCGAGGGATATTGGCTACTATTTTTCGTATGCTAGCATGGTAAGTACATCTACACGAATTATCCATCAACAATAGACGATTCTCCAAACCTTTCCAAATAAAAGGTAAGCCGCTAGATGTATCTTCAATGATCAGGATAGTCCTCTCGTTCTACTTGTCGATTTGAGAACTCTAAGTCGTGCCTCTATCCGTCCTTTTTCATAAAATATCTTGGGAAATAGTCCCGTTGTGAAATTAAATCTTGGGTTCTTGTGTGGCGTAGTCGTTACGGGGTCTCTCTATCCTAATGATCTCCTCCGCGTTCATATCAAGTTTGGTAGAGTGGACATCTATCGTTTGCATAATAAAGTAAGCGGTCTTATTTAATCTATCACTCAAAATCCTCAAATAGCACGACAACTAACTTGGTTCTTGATAATCCTACTTCAAAATTTATTATAATTAACTCTTAACCCTATTTGGGTCATCTACAAGTCGAAATCGCCAAAAATTTTAACCCTCGCCTTTCCGTTTTCATTTTCCAACTATGTCGAATACTTACTTACCTACTCGATGACATCCCTTTACATATCCTGTCACGACTAATATCCGTTTACATTTTTAGGCATCTTTAAGTCTTCTTGTTACGTAATAAAGCGTTCTTTTCAGGCGATCCTTCCCATCGGTTATTCCCTATATATCTTTTCCTGCTTAAAGTATCGGCCACCACATTGGCCTTTCCTTGATGATAATAAATTCCTCAATCATAGCCTTTGATCATCTTGACTATATCCTCTATCTCGTGTTCAGTGTAAAAAAAAATTCCAAATTTCCTCATAATTAAACTCCTCGTCCCTTTCAGTCTGAACCTTATCGCAATTATTCTAGATTATTATTAGAAATCCTTATGTCACGGTCCTTAAGCTACGTAGACATATCATTTAGACTTCACGCAACATCCTATTTTTATCGTCGAGTATTTCTAGCACGGAATTGCTACTAACCTTACCTTTATCTTTTGAAAATCTTATTCCTCAAATTCATACATGCTTGGTCTTTCCCGAATTTATTAGCACCTATCCCGATAATGTTTCATAGAAGTGTACCTCACTAATCACTTTATATCCCTATTTTCGCTCTTCTATAACCATTTTAAAGATACTTACGATAATAACTAAACATGGTGTTCTTCTTTTTAAATTAACTTACTCCTCACGATACTCCGATTGCACCATAATAGCATCGGGCTTTCAGTCTCATATTACCACAATCGGTTCTCAACTATTCCTCTCTTTGTTGGGAAGGCAATTAGCCTTGGAGAAAAAAAATGATTTTCACGGTATAGATGAAATTTAGACAGTCTTAACAAGGTTTCAAAATCTAACATCTGAACAAATAATGAGCTCTGAATAAAAGAGTCGCAACACTCAAAAGATTTATAACTTGGAAGGAAGAATATAATAAAGATTATCCTTCTATGTCCTTAAAATTTTATATTGTGATATTTATGGAGAATATCCTTTGAAAACAATGATTGCTGAAGAATAACATCATACGAATGATATTTGTAAGATTTTCCCATTGAAAGAATACTTTTCTTCCCGAAAAATGAAAGAAATATCGAATAACATCCTCAACCAAAGGTTAACCATTGAGGTCTCAAAGAGGCGCTATTTTGAAAGAATGAATTCGATCCAATGATTAATAAATAAGGAAGTATATTGTTCTTCCATCACTTTAAAATTTTAATTGGATATTCGTTATATAATGAAAGAATAAAATATTTCATGAACAAAATATTTCATAAAACTGAATATGAATTCTCGTTTGAGTGGGCGACCTAGTTAGGTCTCAAGTAAATCATTCTTTGAAAATTTCGTCAACAATTAAATCTGGCATATATAATGCATTATGAATAATCAAAATTTTATTGGAAGTGGAACTAGCAAAATAATAACTAGTCCATATTAAGCAATATTATTAACCGGCTAAGAAAATGGCCAGCACAATTGGTTTGGCCCATAGCAACTAGCTAGGATGATTAGCTAGGCTTTTGTCGTATTAATTAAAATTTTGACTAGTTAGGACAATTAACTAGTCATTCATGAGAACATATGCAACTAGGCATATTTCAGTTTGTTTGCAAAAATCTCAACATCGTAACCACTGAAGAAATTGTGGCTACCGGGATGACGATTTTGAAATAAAGAGTTTTTAAATTTGGGCCGAGAAAGACAATTATAACTCTAAACCGAGTGGTCTTGGCATCGGAACAATCGATAGCCTCTTATCAAATATTTCTTTCCAAATAAAGGGTACACTCATAGGTGCCCTGGTTCACATACTTTATCAGATCTTTAAATAGAATTGAATCGGAATACCAATATCAAATTGATACCCTTACTATGATTTCAAAGTTCAATATAAAATTTCATCCCGATTAGAGGAAAAGGATTCCTGAGGAATATATGGATATTAGATCATCCACATTTTTAACAATTTGTTAGATATTTACAATCTTGACTGAGAAGAGTAAGTATGAAAGAAGAATCTAATGAAGATACTCATTATGAATATTCATCGATGAATTGACGGAAAATTTATATATAAAAAAATCTATTGAATAATTGAAATGAAGTATAAATATATCTGAGTTGATCAAGAAGATCATAATCTATGAATGAAAGTTCATGGATTAACGGAAAGAATTGAACAAGTCCTGATGCAGAGAAAGACTATCCAAGATGGTCATATGAGAAGTTCAAGTAGGGAACGAAAAGGATTGTCTTGATATAACTTATCAAGGCAATACGAATGATCAACAATTTGGAGGGAGTAACATGACGGTGAGTAGGTTCCAAAATATCTCACTGATTATCCTAACTCTCCTTATTACCCTCCCGAGGATGATACCACCTCTTCGTCTTTGTAATTCCATGTTTCAATAGTTTCTCTTTCAACATCATTTCAAAATCGTTTACTAACTTGACTTTCGCACGTATATCTGTCATTCCGGTGTTTTACCTCGAAGACCTTACCAAGAAATATTCCAAAACATCCATTAAGACGATAGTTGCCTGCTACACGCATCCGTTACTAACTATAAGTGGCAAGTTCCCCCTGGGAACAGATCAAAGAGATCTCTTAGGGATCTCAATGCAGTCCATAAGTTCAGTGGCATGTGTGTGTAATTGAACATACGGTACCGCATATATTAGAGGTCTAAGTGTATATATACGTTGCCTCTGACATCATTTCTACCGAAGAATTCCGCATTAGACTCACTGGTCTATCCTTTTTAAGAGGTTCTAAGATCGAACTATCGCTCATTGTAATCTTATGCCATCAAATTGTAGTCATGCCATCAATTCTCGATGATCTCGATCTCTGAGCTAAACCATTATAACCTTACATGTTAAGTGCACTAATAATATCACATAGTGTACTCGTCCTATGATGACATTCTTATATTACATTCACATATTCTGTAATAGAATTAGAATCCTCAAGGGTATATTGGACACTATCTCTGGTGAGTTTGTGATTAATACGGCATTCCCATCCTTCTTGGTAAAATGATACTGTCAACTAGTTTGGGCTAATAACCTCAACTGCATATTAATGATTAGACTTTATGGTTCTCACATGTGATGTCCCTTCTTGGGCAACCTACACAGAACTACAGGTAACAAGGCTCATGTTATCAAAATTTACATATGGTGTTGGTAATATCGTCTTTACCCCAAATGCTATGGAGACTCAGCTCCAAGTTCTAAATCCACATTTTTGCCAAATCAAATATGATTCTATTTTTTTTCTCCTCATTGTTCTGATAATCTCCAATGGTCTCATTAGTCATACCTTAATTCCTCAAATGTATACATTTATCCTAACCTACACATTGAGGCTACATCCGGTAGTCCAATGATGAACTCTATATGAGCTCTTACGAAATCTCGCGTCTAGACAGACTCCTAACACTCTCGTTTCTGAGTACTATACCTTAATGCTCTGATACCATTTCTGTAACGCCCCCAAATCTGGGGTCAGGAATCTGGGTCGTCACGCCATCCTTCACTCATGTGTAACCTGGTATTGATTCAATAATCCACAGACCCCAATCTCATACTCACACACACAAGTTATAGTCTTAGAAATGACGTACAAGATGTAATCTTCTTTTATTACACTCGAATGTACTTTACAGGATCTCAAACAATTATTTATAACCTCTACATAAAGTTACAATAATTACAACTGATATCTCATATCTATCTGATACTCTAGCACATCTGAGATAAAGCTGCCAGCGATCCTCCCCATGACTGCAAGCGACTAGGTCCCACACCGGCATACTGGTTATCTATTGTATTGTGTCATTTAAAAGAAAGCAAGTGTGAGCTATAATGCTCAGCATAAATAATGTACAGTATGAGCATGTTTGTATAATAACATCATATATTATATGTATGTTTTATTCCAAAATAGTTTTCCTTGGTGTCCCACACCTTCTTACGAAAACAATTCTTTAAGGGGGTTTTTATAACCTGCGAATACCCTAATAGTAATCCCAGCACCTAGGCTTGGGTTACGGTATTGCATATCAATTCCAATTGGAAGAGTTTGGACATCTCACAGGAGCCACCACATACGATGATCAGTCGTCCTACGGAAGTAACCTTCTTTACTAGTAAAAGGACGAATACCGTCATCTCTCGGCTATCACCCTGGCCGCATTCGGGCTACGTGTCCCATTTTCGGGTATACACATACTTCACAAGTTCCTGAGTACACAGAGTACCACTGCGGTACCTTTGGTAGCCCATCCAGCACACGTAGTACCAGAGTCTACCCCTCCATTGTCCTTCACCAGAATTCTATCAATCTCGGGAACTTGAACCACATCGAAGTTCCCCAAGCATTTTGCTTGTTGATAGAGATAGTTTATCTTTTTAAAATATAAGTGTATATATATGTATATACGTACTTCCAACAATCATCATTTCATCATCATCATAAGAACTCCTCTCAAGAACATCATGTTCTTGATGCAACAACAATCAACCTTAAATCTACTCAACTTTAAACTTCAAGATCTCAACAATACCACTTCTTAAACTAAGTTTTCTACTACATACTAAATGGATCTAAAAAAAAGAATCTTAAATAAAGTTGGGCCAAAGATTTTTACCTTTCTTGAAAGATTGAGATGTGTTCTTGAGTATGGTGGAGGCTTGGAAGTGCTTGGTATGATTTTTGGAGCCTAGAACCACCATTGAAATCAAGAAACCAAGGAGAGGTTACTATTCATACTATTCACTAGTGAGTTTCTTGAATTTATTTCACCCATCAAACCTTGATAAAAAGAGATGAAAGAATTTTCTTACCTTAGTTTAATTGCTAGGAGGCTTGAGAATTAATTGGGTGATTTTACAAGAACTAGAGCATGGAGTTTGGAATTTGAATTCCTTCTTTTCTTCCTTGGGGCCGAATGGAAGAAAAAAATGGGGGTGGGGGGTATTTATAGCACTTGGTTGCTTAGCTTAGTTGATTTGCTAGGTATCTTCTAGGAAATGGGGTGGAAGATATTGCACTAGATTTTTATTCTCCTAGGTTGAACCCTAGGTTTATTCTTGTTGCAAATCTTAGGGACAAATCTTTGGTAGCTTCCTAGAAACTACTTATGTTAGCTTCCTTAGCACATTATTTGGATAACTTGCTTGATAATCCTAAGGTTAGCTTACTATTTGATAAATTAACCATGGTTACTCTCTTACCATGGTTTAGTTAGTGCGTTACGTTTATTTAATCGTTTACGCATTCGCTCGGTCGCTTAAATGTTTTCTTAATACTTATTCATAAAATGGTTCGCGACGTAATTCCTTTTGTATCTATTCCTTATATTTTTAATTATTATATATGAATATAAATTCGCAGGGTTTTAATCTCATAATTATATTGTGATTCCCGTAATCCTCGATAAGTCGTAAATACGGTCGTTTTTCAAAGTTCATTTTCTTCGAAAACTAATAGCGTTTATATACACTCATTTGGTACGTATAATCGTAATATCAACTCTGAAACTCATTTTCTCGTGCACTACATAGTGTGGGCTCAAAAGTTTTTCCCGTTCGTCAGGGTTACTATTCATTAAACGTTTTACAAGGTCTTAAAAATTTAAGTTATTATATTACCATTTATAAATGTCTTTTACCGATGTCAAAAATTTGGGTTCTTATAAGAATAGAACTCTTATTGAAGCTGCACGAACTATGCTTGATGAAGCAAAGTTACCAACCTATTTTTGGGCTGAAGCTGTGCAGACTGCTTGTTTTACTCAGAATGCAACACTTATCAACAAGCATGGAAAGAAACCATATGAGTTGGTGAAGAAAAAGAAGCCAAATCTGAAGTACTTTCATGTATTTGGATGCAAGTGTTTTGTTCTTAAGACTCATCCTGAAAAGCTATCCAAATTTGATCTAAAAGCTGATGAAGGAATTTTTGTTGGATATCCACTTTCCACAAAAGCCTTCAGAGTCTACAATTTAAGAACAAGGGTTGTCATAGAATCTATCAATGTCTCTTTTGATGATAAGAAGATTACATGACTTGAAGATTACTGACAGTCTAAATCCTGATACTGCAAACTCTGATGGGTTAAACTATGATGTTATTGAAACTGTGGTGACTATGACAATGGAAAATACACCTGTGTAGGGGGAGCATATTGAAGATACAACCACATGTCAAGAAGCATCAGAATCTAGAACAGGCTCTTCAAGTTCTGATTCATCAAGTTCTGATGGGGCAAGTTCTGATAATTCTGGAAACTCAAATTCTGATTCATCAAGTTTTGATGGGCCAAATTCTGATAATTCTGGAAACTCAAATTCTGAAGGATCCAACTCAGAGAGCATAATTTCAGGGGGAGCATCAGAAAATGTTGATGGAGACAACATGGATCATGGGGGAGCATCCAGTTCTAGAGATAACCTTCCATCTGCAAGAAAGTGGACTAAAGCACATACACCTGACTTGATTATTGGAGATCCTGAAGCAGGTATAAGAACTAGAACAACAACATCAAATGAATGTCTCTATCACTCTTTTCTTTCTCAGACTGAACTAAAGAAAGTGGAAGAAGCTCTTCAAGATGCTGATTGGGTGCAAGCAATGCAGGAAGAGTTAAATGAATTTGAAAGAAATAAAGTCTGGACCCTAGTGCCAAGACCAAAGAACAGATCTGTTGTTGGTACAAAGTGGGTGTTCAGAAACAAAACTGATAGTGATGGCATAATTACAAGGAATAAAGCAAGGCTGGTTTCAAAAGGATATTCTCAACAGGAGGGAAATAATTATGATGAAACATTTGCACCAGTTGCTAGATTGGAGGCCATAAGGATATTTTTGGCTTATGCTGCTCACAAAAAGTTTACAGTCTTTCAAATGTATGTAAAAAGTGCTTTTCTTAATGGAGAATTGGAAAAAGAAGTGTATGTTGAACAACCTCCAGGTTTTGTAAATTCAAGATTTCCTCATCATGTCTACAGACTTGATAAAGCACTTTATGGCCTTAAGCAAGCTCCAAGAGCATGGTATGAGACATTAGCTCAGTTTCTTCTGGAAAGTGGATTTAACAGAGGGACTATTGACAAAACATTATTTTATCTCAACCATAGAAAGGACTTACTTTTGGTGCAGATATATGTTGATGATATCATCTTTGGTTCTACAAATGACAGACTTTGTAAAAGGTTTGCCAAGCTAATACAGTCAAGATATCAAATGAGTATGATGGGAGAACTTAGCTATTTTCTGGGCCTTCAATTCAAGAAGAATGAAGAAGGAACTTTTATTTGTCAATCTAAGTACACTAGAAATTTGTTGAAGAAATTTGGAATGCAGGATTGTTCAAGTGCATCCACTCCTATGGTCGCTGCAACTAAGTTGGATAAGGATACTGGTAAATCAGTAGATATTACTGATTATAGAGGTATGATTAGCTCACTACTCTATCTAACTGTAAGTAGACCTGATATCATGTATGCTACCTGTCTTTGTGCAAGATTTCAAGCAGATCCAAGAGAACCTCACTTAACAGCTGTGAAAAGAATTTTCAAGTACTTAAAGGGTACAGTTGATCTAGGATTATGGTATCCTAGAGAATCAGACTTTAAGCTAATAGGTTACTCATATGAGATTTTGCAGGATGCAAAATTGACAGGAAAAGCACAAGTGGAAGCTGCCAATTTCTTGGAGGCAGATTGGTTTCTTGGTTTAGCAAGAAACAGAAGTCAATTTCCATATCAACTGCAGAAGTAGAATACATTGCTGCAGGAAACTGTTGTGCACAGATTCTTTGGATGAAGAATCAGTTACTGGATTATGGGTTAACATATTCTAAAATCCCTATCTACAGTGATAATCAAAGTGCTATTTCTATGACAGGTAATCCAGTTCAACACTCAATGACAAAGCACATCAGCATTAGGTACAACTTCATAAGGGAACATGTGGATGAAGGTACAGTGAAATTGCATTTTGTTCCAACAGATCAACAACTAGCAGATATCTTCACAAAACCACTGTGTGAAGCTACTTTTACAAGACTGGTAAATGAACTTGGAATGGTTTTAGGTTCTTTCTCTAAATCTGCTTAGTTTATATTCTGGTACATCAGACTTCATGATCAGTATTTATAGATATTACTATCTTTGTGAATTATGTGCTTAAATTGAAATTTTCTAAGTGATGATTGTTGTCTGATGTGAATTTCTAAACTCTGATAGTGATATGAATGTTTCTGTGACTATTCAATCCAATGAGGATAACTGTGCTAGATGCTGACCTATTAGTCTTTAATATACTAATAATCCTATGATTGAAGTAATTGTTTATGTGGAAATCTTTTAACACAAGCAAATTCTGATATTGAGCTTGGTTAAAGTTTACTTTGTGTATCTTATTACTAAGTCAAAAACTAGAATAGTGCTTCTTATCTGTTAAGTTCTGATGTTAGTAAATCTGATGGATGTACTAAGTGCTGATAAGCCTCACTTATCAAAAGAAAAAGAAAAGAAAAGAAATAAATATCAGGTACTCCTTTGAGATCTAGAGAAAAATATATGTGGAAGGGAAGACCCAAGTGCATTGCTGGTATTAAGTAATATGTATTAGAAAAGCAAAATAAAATTTTCTTGGTGACTTTTCACATTCTCTGATTACTGGAGAAATACTCTGATAATTGCATAAATTCTGATAAGCAGTTGTGACTCACTTACACTGAGAAGCCACTGTAAAAAGGAATTTCAAAAGATGCATAAAATGAGCACAAAATAGTTGAGGTGGGCTCATGCATGAACTCATTCTAAAGTAGACTTCAGAATAATGACAGATTTTGAGCAAAGTTCTTAGTTATGCCTTATTTCTAAGATGTACTGAAGTGAATCAGACTTTACTCTTTGTCTGATATTTAGTTTTTTGCACACACATACACTCCATATGAATGATGAAAATTACTATGGTGATAAATTTTATTTCAGATGAACAGTTTAAGTGTCAGTTGCATAAATTCTGAGGACAAGTTCTGATGGAAGTTCTGATGATTAAGTTCTGATGAAATCATATCAGTATTTATGTGAAGAATTACAAAAATACACATTCACTTTTCGAGTTAAGGAGCCATATTCTGATGACTTTTATATCCTGATAATAATCAAGTTCTGATGCTGACGTGGTAGTACTTATTTACTTGGTTTATTTTTGGTCATTACTTGAACGGTCATATTTTCTCAGAATATTGGTTTATGTGAGATAAAGCAGTAATAATCATTTGTTTAGTGGGAACAGTTTTTTTTTTGAAAACTGAACGTGCAATGTAATTATTACTCATTTACCGTGCCCATTAACTTTTGCATTAACTGCTGCATTACTGACAGGTGTAAAGGTCTGTTCCACTTCTCATTAACTGCTGTCACGTGGGGTGTCTAAGTAAAAGAGATAAAAGATTTTCAAATCTTTTATTTTCATTTTTATTCTACTCACTCTCTCTCTTTTCTTATTCTCTCTCACATTTTCTGACGGTTTTTTTTACAGATTTTTTCTCAAACACCTTTCAGGCAAACAAATTTCTCACTTATTTCAGATGGCGCCCAAGGATTTAATTGTTGATGGAGCCAAGTTTGTAGCAAATAACTATGCAGCAATCTTGAATAAGGCTGAAGCTCCATCAGATCTGCACTTTGTGCAAGATTTATTAGCCAATAGTGAGATTGGGTATGCTTTGACCCAACCTCAAACTATTTCAAGCCAACAGGTGCTGACATTTTGGCGAACTGGGCTTTTTGATGATGGTGGTGCTACTGGTACTCCAAACATTGTTTTTACATCAGAAGTTGTTGAGCATGTGGTTACTTCTGGAGCAGTTCGTAAAGCTCTCCACTTACCTGAAGGTTGCACATTCTCAACAGTGGAGGATCCGGTCTTATAGCATCTTATGGCCAGTTTGGGCTATGAGAAAATTTTGGGAAAGCTGGGTCAACTGAAAAGAGCAAATATCATAAAGGAATGGAGCTTTTTCTTTGATTGTATCACTAAGGCATTCGCCAATAAATGCTCCAACTTTGATGCTATTCCCATCATGAGTCAGCAAATTGGGTATGCCCTTATTCATCAAACTCATTTTGATTTTGCAAGTGTTGTGCTAGGTTTCATAGGGGATAGGATGACAGAGGATATGAATGTAGTATACTTTGCTAGATTCCGTCAGCTTATATATACTTTCTGTTGTGCTGATGAACCCCAACCTACCAGTGATTTAATTCCACCCTTTAAGCTTGCAAAAAGGGCTTTTAATGATTTGTTAAATGCTGACATTAAGAAACAAGTGCAGAGACCCGTACAGATTCCTCAGCCAGTAAAACAAATCTTGGTAAATGCTGATCCACAAACATACACATCTGTTTACCCTGATGTCCAACCCACCAACACATCACAACCAACACAATAGCCATCAGAACATACCATCTCTCACCAACCTCAAACTTCTCAACCTTAACCAACTCAACCCTCCATCAGGACATATTTTAAACCAACACAGTCATCTCAACCTCAACCTTCAGCACATCTAGTGAAGCCTTCATCTTCCAAACCAAAGAGGACTAAGATAGTACCTCAGTCTCAACAGAAGAGAAGGATATTTGTTCTGAGAGATGAGTCAGACAATGAGGAACAGGTTCCAATATCGAAACCTGTTGTTATATAAGCTGAGAAGATCTTTTCTCAGAAAGATAGTGAAACTGGGAGTTCTAGGCCCCTCAAAAGGCTTAGAAAGCTAAATTCTGATGATGAAGCTCCCAAAGTCTCTAATTCTGCAAAGAGACTTAAAAAGAAAAGAGCCAGGAGGGATGTAAGTGAATCATCACACTCTGAAGAAATTCCGGAAGCAGCAGTTAAGGAAGGGGTCAGGAATCTATGATCCCAACAGAAACTATAGTAATTGAATTACTTCCCACAGCTGAATCAGACTTTACTCAAGCTCCAAAGTCTCTTATTCAAGAGCAAGAGGATATTCCAGAGCAAGTGTCTCCAATAATTGATCCAGTACATACTGAAGACCCAGGTACAGTGCTGAAATTGATATTCATAACTTGATTGTGCCTGAGGTTCTGTACTTGGAAGCTCCACCAACTCAACTCACTCCACCAACAACACCAATTCAAGATGCTGATTTCAATGAAGATATTCCAACAACACCAATTCTGAATCTGGATGATGAAGATCAGATTTTAGGTGGGCATCAACATTTGGATGTTGATCAGAACTTAGTTGCAGATCAGAATTTAGAGGAAGATGTTAAAGCCTCTATAGCCTCACATACTGTTATTTTATCAGAGGATGCTGATACTGCAGGCTCTGTAAGTTCTGATGCTGACAATGATGAATCTACTGGTGAAGCTGCTACTAATCTAGATTTTGATGTAGCTGGTCCTTCAGGAGATGCACCTCAACAAACAGTTAACAAAGCTGATTTGATCAAGAAGTTTGTTAGAGAGGATTCCCCAGTACCTTGGAGTGAAACTCCTAGAGGAAATGAGTGGACTAAGGAATGGAACACAGTTAGTTTTGTTCCTACTGAAAAAATTCTTGCTGAGAACCTTGCCAAAGCTGATGAAATGCTGATAAATGATGATTTCAAGGCACAGCTGAGAGTTACTGCTATGAGTACTAGGCACCTTCAAGGTCAACACCCAATAACTCATGACAAGGTGAATAAAATTTAAGAAAACTTGATCCAGCAAGATATGAATGTGAAACTTGAAAAGAACAGATTTTTCAAGCCAGCCTTTGATAGAATTGCCTACTTTGAGAAAACTCAGGAGAAGCAACAAGCTCAAATTTCTGAAATTCTGAAGAATCAAGCTTCTCACCAAAGTCAACTCAATGAGATCCAATCCTCGGTGGAATTGGTTGTCTCTCTTCTTTTACCTGCTGATGCCAAAAAGGGGGAGAAAGTAATTAAGTCCAAATGCAAATCTAGTCAAGTACTGAAGGGTAAGGATGATGGAAATGATGACCAGGGAAACTCTGGAATGGGTAGAGGTCATGGTCAAGGTAAAGGTTTTTCATCAATCAAAGTTGGAACTACAAGTCAAAGAACAAGTTCTGATACTGGTAAAAGGATAAGTTCTGATACTGGTAAAAGGATAAGTTCTACTAGACATCTAGAGCTTGATAAAGAAATTTCAAAGAGATTATTTCTTAAAGAAAATCCAGGAATGGACTTTGAAAGTCTAAAGGAAGAAGAAGCTAGACTTAAAGCAGAAATTGTCAATTCCAAGGCTAAAGCTTCTGTTGTTGAAAAGAAACTTCCAAAACCTAAGGGTATTGTGATTGAGGAGAGGACAAATTTGAGGCAACCAAAGCCAAATCACAAGTGGAGGTAGATCCAAGATCCAAGGGAAAAGAAAAAATTGATGAACCTGTAAAGGTATATGTGCCAATCATGGATGAAAAAATAATTGATGAAGAAGATGTTAGTCTTACTCTGATGAAAAAGAAGATTTCTCAACCAACCTCTGACATGGCTCAAGTTGTTCAAAGTCAAGATGTAGTAAGTTCTGATATGACAGTGAAGTAAGCAACCTCTGATATAGCTCAAGTTGGCTTGATTTCAGAAGATAAGGAAAAGGAAACCTCTGACATTGCTCATGTTAAACCTTCAAAGATACTATTACCAGGATTCACCAAAGCTCAACAGACTCAACCTTTAAAGACTACATCAAGTGGTTTTGAAGCAAGAGTTGTTACAGGAAAGGAAGCAAGAGATAAATCAGGATTGGGTAGTTCTAAAGAGAAGAGAATACACAACACTACCAATGATCCAACTTCCTTAAGTGAACCAGGTGTAGGAGCAACTCCTGAGAGATTGAATCAACTTGAATCTGTACAAATGGTTTACCACTCTGTTTTGAAAGAAGATATCATGTTATACTTTATGACAGATGGGAGGGTATTCCAGATCAGGGAGAATGCAATTTTATTGAAGTATTTTAAGAACTGGAACATGTTCTATTTTTGTTTCAAGTGAAAAATAGATCAACAGATGGTGTTGCAGGGTGTTTAAAATCAAATATTCAAAGACAGAAGAAGCTTTACTTTGTAAAATCTAACAGCCCATACTGTCCCAAGTACAGATCTCACAGTGGAGAAATTGTTGAAATGAAGCCTAATACTGCTAAAATCATCACTATATTTCCTGGTATTAAGGGACTTGAATTCAATCTAGAGTTTGATAAAGCCTATATCATCAGACTAGATCAGGATATAAGGAAAGCTAAAATAAATGATATCAGGGCTGCTATCTTTCAAACTGGTGAAGATACAGTTGAATTGAAAAATGCTAAAAGGAGGATGGTCAATGAACTTGAATATGCTGAGAGATGTCTGTTGAAGAACTATCTCAGAACAACTCCTGATATCAAAGAGATCAGAAATTGAAGCCAAGTCAAAGATCTACAACTGCTTAAATTCTGAAGGATATACAGACTGAAGCTGATATCAGACCTTGAGGATGGTAAAGCTATAAGGACTGTAAGTTGTAGTTATCTAGTCAAATTCTTATGCATTTGTACTTAATGTTTTTGACAACATCAAATATCTGTTAAACTTGTATATTATGCTAATTTACAAGTTGGGGGAGATTGTTAGATATATTTGTGATGTCATGTCTAATATGATTTGTGTTTAGTTTTCAGATCTTATTTAACAGGACAAATCAGTACTTAACTGGAAATCAGTACTTATACTGAAGTCTTGACTTAAGATATCAGAACTTAAGTTGTCAGAACTTAAGTTATCAGGAGATATTTATGAGGAAATAATATCAGGACTGAAGGAGGCTTTCAGATAAGAAAGGCAGCTGATTGAAAGGAAAGAAGATCAAGACAAACATAAGAAGAGATATGCATGGAGAAGAATTCTATAAGGAATAGAATACTTGGAAGAAAAGATAACTGATTGATATATATTAGGAAGCAGAATTATATTCGAAATAAATTAGAAGATTATCTTGTAACTGTGTGTCTGTATAAATACAGCATAGGGTTTACACTATATGTGTTATCTTAATCGAGTTTATTATTCATTGTAACCCTAACAGCTCTCGTGATAATTTGTTCATCACTGAGAGAGAACAGTTCTTTGTAACAGAGTTTATTGTTTTGAATAAAATCTGTGTTTTGTTACTTGAGTTCTTATATTCAATTTGATTGTAGTAAACACTGTATTCAACCCCCTTCTAGAGTGTGTGTGACCTAACATGTACATATATAAAGAAAACAACTACAGAACTCCTGCAAACCAACTTTGAGCTCTGTCTATCGTTGTTGCTCCTCTGCTCTAACCACTTCCACTACCGCTGCCACCAATAGAGCCTAACTCGAAAACCAACCAGTTAACCAGGTCTTGGTACTGAATGGCCCTGAACTCTGAGCTAATAAAAGGGTCAATAGACCTAGCTCTCTTAATAGCAATCTGAGTCAAAGATCTCACTCAGGCCTGAACATCAGGTGAAGGGACAGGGATGCCCTGAAAAGGTCCAACTGGTATCTGGTCAAGATACGCGGCTAGCTCCGGGCTCTGCTCTCTAATGAAAGTCCTATTCACCGCTCGGTGAACATGATATGGAATCGGGGAGGAAGCACTTGAAGGAGCAGATGGAGGAACCGGAGGTCTCGAGGAAGAAGAACTGGGACCACAACCTGGTGGAAAGTCCCTAATAGAAGATAATGACCTTCGTACCCAACGGAGACGGGCACTAGGTCCAGAGATATCCCTCGGTACAAATGGAGGAACTGGTGGGGGAGGCAAAGGAGTCTCTTCGGCTATAACATCTAAGGTCCTCTCTGAGTCGAAACTGTTCGAGTCTGACCTGTTCTCCCGAGACGGAGAACTAGAGATAACTATAGGCCACTGCCAACTAGATAAATATATAGGAAAGACACGACAAGGTTAAGACAGTTCTATCAATACATCAATAGATGTCAGGGTAACGCTGTTGGAACCCTCGACTGATTCTAAGGTTTGCTCCTCTATATGAGTTGCTGACTCACACCTTAAGACACAATCTCTATACCTTTTTGACTCAATCCCTAACCTGAATCAGGGACTTGAACCCGGCTCTGATACCAACTGTGATGGCCTCAGCCCCGGGGTCAGGAGTTGACGTCACCAAACGCGACAAACAGGAATATAAACAACAAGGTTATTATTATTATATACTAACACAAACCCAAACCAAGATCTGATCCAGGTTCAAGTATGATCCAAGTTATACATTAATACAAACCATTTATTCAAAAAGTCTGACACACTAACTTATTCAGCAACTCATCAGACCCCACACGGTCTGATACTAACTACCTCTGAGGAGCCGAGTCCTGAAGGGGCTGAGACACGGTTCTGCCAAGGTCTGGCTGGTTTTCTAGGCATCTGTGATATATATATAACATGTTGGAAGGGTGAGCATAATCGCTCAGCACACTACGCCATAAACGACCTACTGCAATGCTTTTTCCAAAGCGTTACAAGCATTTCGTTGCGGTAGCTCAGAAAGTTGAGGTCTATTGTAACACCATGAAATTGGTGTTACAATAGCCGTTAACCTAGTGTTACATGAAAGTGATGGTGTTACATGACATGTAACACTTGCACCTGGTGTTACAATATGTATTATTTTTTATTAAAGTAATTATATTATCATAAATTTATATTTTACATTATATTCAGGATGATTCATAACTTTAAAATATTATATTTAATATTATAATTATTTTTAAAATTATTACATTTTATTTCAAAAATAAATAATAATATATAAAATTTCAAAAAAAAAATTTACTTATATAATTAAATAAAAAATTAATTTATTAAAAAATAAATAGAAATATGTTATTCACGAGGTGAATTATCTGGGCGGTAGTTTTTCCCCCAACTAAAAACTATGCTAACACACTCACACACTCACAATACACTCAGATACTCTCTCTCGATACACAAAAACACACACACACACACATTTTCTTCTCGATACACAAACACACGCACCTTCACAAAAAAATCGATTCTCTTCTTCGATTCACGCTCGTATCCTAATTGAAGCATGGATTAACTGGTACTTCAATACATAAACACACATACTTTCTTCAATTACGGTTACTAACACATCGATTTTTATTCTGTAGGTAATTAGGGTTCTTCGAGTTGGGGGTTCTTCGATTAACTGGCAATACATCTTTTTTTCATTTTTTACTCTTGCATTTAGTTGTATAAACTGTTTTACTAACAGTTTATATCTTGCATTTCAGGGGATTGAAGTTTTTCAGGCCATTTGGGGGTTCTTCACATCGATTTTTATTCTGTAGGTAATTAGGGTTCTTCGAGTTGGAGGTTCTTCGATTAACAGGCAATACATCTTTTTTTCATTTTTTACTCTTGCATTTAGTTGTATAAACTGTTTTACTAACAGTTTATATCTTGCATTTCAGGGGATTGAAGTTTTTCAGGCCATTTGGGGGTTCTTCAATTTTTGAATTTCAGGCCATTTGGGGGTTCTTCAATTTTTGAAGTATTTCACTGGGTAAAAAGCTTGCATTAAGGTAAAGAGCTTTCACTTGGTTTATATGTTTATGTGTTTAATAATTAATTATTTTATTTGTTCGATTGGGTTTGTTTTTGTTGTGTATATGTTGCGTACTTGATGATTTTATGAACAAAACACCTTGGTAGATTTTACTTAGTGAAATTATGTAGCACTCGACGGATAAGATTTATAGTCCTAAGGATGACTCATTATAGTCCCGACGGATGATGACTTATTATCCATCGAGTGAGTAGCTTATGTGACAATAAGTCGGTAGCACATTTCTGCATACACCATTGTATAGAATTTGTAAGTAGTATTCAAGTCATTTTGAGTTTAACTAGATATGCAGAATAGGTTGATTAATTGTACATAGATGATTTCTTGTAATTCTGCATAAATGAAATGAAGTCAAGTGCCAGATTGCAACCCGACGGATGATCAATGATTCGATGGATGATCATGAACTCGATGGATAAAGAATTTAAATATCTGTTGACAGTGACAACACAGTCACATGCGTCGAGTGGATGCAAATGGAATGTGGTAGCCTATTTAACTGGGTTTTCGAGAACAAAGAAGCATTGCCATTTCCATGCTATTATGAAGATATTCAAAGATGCTGGAATAGAGTAATGAAGTAGCATTGTAATAGACTAGATAGTTTTATTTTATCATCCTGTCTTATTACTTTGTAATCTTGGTGATATATAAACCAAGAAGTAGCAACTAAAAAATATCTATCGATCTAAGCAGAAAAGCAGAGAAAATTTGTAAGCAGAATTCTTAGAATTTCTCTGTAGCCTTAGTTGTTCAATTGTTGTAAGCAGCTGTGAGCATTTTGCACACAGGGTTCTCTCGATATATTATATATATCTCTGGTGGAATCATTCAAATCCACCATAAAATTTTTAAAGACTTCTGTTTTTAATTACTTGTGATTTGATTCATTTAAGTTTTTATTCCGCATTGTGCTAATCAATTCACTTATATATATTTGAGTTTAAACATTTTTATTTCAAGAAAAAGTTTCAAGAATTCCATTCAACCCCCTTCTGTAATTCTTGTTATATTGTTAAGGGACTAACAGTTTTGTGTTCAATTGGGTTGTTTTTGTGTTCGATTGGGTTTGTTTTGTGTTCGATTGGTTTTGTTTTCTGGTGGATTCAAATCCACCAGAAAGTTTTTAAAGACTTCTGTTTTTAACTACTTGTGATTTGATTCATTTAAGTTTTCATTCCGCATTGTGCTAATCAATTCACTTATATATATTTGAGTTTAAACATTTTTATTTCAAGAAAAAGTTTCAAGAATTCCATTCAACCCCCCTTCTGTAATTCTTGTTATATTGTTAAGGGACTAACAGTTTTGTGTTCGATTGGGTTGTTTTTGTGTTCGATTGGGTTTGTTTTGTGTTCGATTGGGTTATTTTGTGTATTATTGGGTTTATGCATGATGTTTGGGTATGGGTTAATTTAATGATATGCATGATATACTGTTCTTCAAGTTGGTTATGCTACTGAATAAGTTGGTATTTATTCTTATTTGTTAACTAAATAGGTGAATAGTTTTATGGTATGAATGCGGAGGATTTTTTGTTTATGCATGATACGGTACTTGTTTTTCTGTTTATATACTCACAATCCTTTATGAATAGTTGGTATTTTTCTGTTTAGTGATATGCATCTACGCTTACCTCAACTGTTAACGTGACAAGATTATTATATATATTGTAGATATTTCTAATTAGGGGAAATGTTTATATATGCTACTAGTAAAACTGGTCCGGTTGGTTAGACTACTGTTGATATGTATTAATATATATTGATATTAATATTATGCTGACTTATAGGGTGCGCAATCTGTCGAATCTGTTAGCGGTAGATTTTAGAAATTGAAACTGATTATGATAATATAAGCTGGATAGGACTTCCAAGATACAACGAAGAATATGAAAAGGGGATAAAAGATTTTGTTAAGAAGGCATTTGCCCTTTTTCTGTTGGTGATGAATTAAAGTGCCCCTGCAAAGATCGTGATGATCGTAACTGGCATCGTGCATATGTAATTTATGATCATCTAATCTGCAGGGGACCATCTCTGTCACATGTCCAATGGATTTATAGGATTTCAGGAGCCAAAATAAAAAATAAGACCGATTTTAAGGACTGTAAAGCAGGGACTGCCTTCGGGGATAATTTACAAGAGATGTTCGATTATAGGGGTAGGAGTAATCAAAATGTAGAAGTAGGACCAAATGCGGAGGCTAAAAAATTTTATCGCCTTGTCGAGGAGGGAAAAAAACCGCTATATCCGGGCTACACAAAATTTTCCCGTCTAAGTTTTATTATCCGGCTTTACCATTTGAAGTGTCTTCATGGAATTACCGAGTCGGGCTTTAGTCAGTTATTAGTTCTGATTAAAGAGGCCTTTCCTAAAGCCAATGTACCTATATCTTTTGCTGCTGCTAAAAATATAATCAAGGACTTAGGTCTGCATTATCAAAAAATACATGTCTGCCCCAACCGAGTAAGCCTCTTAGATCTCTGACCTGCTGGACTAATCGGTTATGAAATACGCGCAACCGAGTTAGCCTCTTACGCAACCTCAATAGGCCACTCTGGCCCCTATGTATCCCATATCTGATCGTTTTATCCAGTTTTCAAAACACTTGTACCTATCTCATTTCAAAATCATTCATTTTAAAAACACACGTAAAACTAGTTCACAAATCATTTTCATTCGAGATAGGTACCTTTCGAAGTTACTTTTCCCCAAAACGGTTTGAAATAGTTATTTATAACTACAGGGGATACGTAACTTAAAACGTTGATATTCCTTTACGAGACTAAAACAACATTTTATTCATACGTACTGAACCATAAAAGAATGGTCAGGGTACTTGCCTTGCAACGCTTTCGGAAACCCTAAGTAGATTTTACGCCGACTTCGATCCTTGCGAAACTCGACTTGGATCTACAGTAACATAATACCTTAATTAGTTATACCGACATGGTTGATATCCTCGATCCTATATAACCCAATCCGATAACCCGACTCGTATTACGATTATACACGCAATCACGTAATCTGTATTCACATAAGGGGAAAACGTTTTGTATTACAAAGTACGTTTCTCGTATTTAAAATAAATTTTTAGAAAATTTTGACAGCAACTCCTCTGTTTATAAGCCTACCCGTCGAAACATAATCGACGTCAACAACCAATAAATCACAATTCGCGCCACAACACAAATTCCACAATTCCATAATTATTTACATACGAAACTAATTATACAAATTATTTTATTTATTTTATAAAATTAGAACTCAGAACGTATCATCACAGTCCACTGTTGACTTACCGAAGTTCATCGTCAATGGCGGTAAAATCCACGGGTACCCGATAAATTTTCGGGTTTCCAACGTAAATTTCATTGGTTTGGTGTGTTGTTTCTCGCATGAAAAATACGTTTATTTCACGAATATTACTCGAACATATTTTTCCTGCAGAAATTAACAAAATAATATCAAAAAAAACCAACAGCCACGCGCTACACGCGCAAAACGGAAAAGGAAGAAACAGGGCGGCACATAACCGGAAGCACAGAACTAAGGGGGCACACACAGCCAATACACACACAACGCTCTACTCACACACACATATACACACGTATACACACATATACACACACACACACACACACATATATATATATATATATATATTTATGGTAAGCAAAATAGAACCCACCGGAATCAAGGCGACACGACGGGAAAACACAGCACCCAGCCAAGAAACAGGAAAGGGAGAAATAGTCAAACTGTGGTAAAAACGGGTTCACATTAACTAGTTTTGTCCAGAATGATGGTTCCATTTGTTTTAAATTTATATTCGACGATCCAATCGTAAGGATGTTAATTCCTATTTATTTATTAACGTGTAATTTTTTAAAAAAAATAAGATTTAAATGGTGTGGTTTGAGAATAATCATACCGGGTTCAAAACATGTTTTAAAACTTCGTTTTTGATGATCTAACCGTCCGGATGTTAATAACTATATATTTTAAGATTGTGTATTTTTTTAAAATAAAATCATATTTATGCGTTATAATAGTCAAACCGCCGTCAAATCTCTAAACCTTAAAATTTAATGTTTGATATATACAATATATAATATATTATAAAATACATTTACATTCATAAATATTGCATATTAATTATATATTATTCTTAAATTTTATCTAATAACTAAAATTTTCCCCCTTAAAGTTTAAAAAATGAATTGAAAAGTGAGTATTAAATATAGATTTTAAAATTTTCGAGGCTAAAAAATGGGCGGTTATTTCCCCCCTTAAAAAAATAAAACTCTCTCTCGAACTCTTATTCTCGATCTCACATGCTTCCAATTTCAAGCTTCGATTGGTAACTTCTAAGACTTCCAGTTAGCTTAAACTTTGGGGCGTCAATTTGACTTTGGAATTTCGATTGGTAACTCTAACTTGAATTCTCAAGCTTCAATTTAACATCGATTTGAAGATGAATGTAATAACTCAAATTTTCGAGACTTTGTAAAACGCTTGATGAATAATAACCCTGACAATCGGGGAAAACATTTTAGCTCACACTATGTTGTGCATGGGAAATTTATTTTCCGAGTCGATAACATGATTATACGTACCGAATAAGTGTATGTAAACGCTATTAATTTTTGAAGAAAACGAACTTTGAAAAACGACTGTATCTACGAGCCGTCAAGGATTACGAGAATCACAATATAATTATGAATCTAGAATCCTACAATTTCAACCAAGTACGAGACTTCAAATGGTAAAGGACGTATAAGAAAGGATTTACACCGCGAACCATTTACGATGGTTTATTACGAAAATGAATAAGCGACCGAGCGAACGCGTAAGCGAATAAATAAATGTATCAAGCCAAGCTAACCATACAAGCTAAATAGATTAAGAAACTAACCATGGTTAATAACCAAATAGTAAGATAACCTAGAAAGAATAGTAACATAGCTAATAGAAAAGGATAACCTAGCTTGTGAATAGTGGTGGAATAGTAATCAAGGTACCAAGCTAGCAAGGTAGCTTGGATAATAGCTTGCCTAGGAAGATTTTGAAAAGATATTACAATCCTAGGATGATTTATACACATATAAACATATCATTTCACAAGAAGCACCCTAGTAGCCAACACAAAAACCCTCTCTTCTCTCTCTTGAAGCTCCCATTTGGCAATAACAAAAAGAAACAAGAAATCGAATTCAAAACATCAACTTCTAGCCATGGAAAAATTCCATAATTAAATCCTAAGCTTCCTACATCCTAAAATAAGGTAAGATAAATTTTTGAGAGCATTTTATTAAGGTTTAATTGGTGAAATAAATTCAAGAAAGTGATGAATAGTAACTCTTCTTAGTTTCTTGAATTTTTATGGCATGATCTAGGTTCCTTAAACTCAAACAAGCATCCCCAAGACTCCACCATCAAGAAGAACACATCACAAGATTTCAAGAAAGGTATAAATCCTTGAACATACTTTGGTTAAGGTTTAAGTTTCAAGAAACTTTGAGATCTTAGTTATGAACCTAGTTTTAGTGGTTGTTTTGCTATTTTCTTGATGTCTAGTCTTAGTTATAAACCTAGTTTTAGTGGTTATTTTGCTATTTTCTTGATGTTTAGTTAGTATTAAGTTTGATGTTTGTTGCCTCAATAACATAATCGTATTGAGAGGAGTTAGTGTTGAGATGATGATATGGTGGTTGTTGATGGTTGAATAATAATTTAGAACGTAAACGAAACTCGGATCGTAATCGTAACCTTGTTAAATTGAACAAAACACAACATAAGTTTTCTGCAGAAGTTAATGAAGGTATAAACTGTAGTTTCTTGAGAAGTAAGATTTGATTATGATAGATAATGTTATGAGTATCGTTTAGGCGCTTGAATCGCTTAATTTCGATTTACGGATCAAAAGTTATGACCGTTTTAGTAAAAATGATTTACGCGATAAAACTGATACGAATTAAGAAATTTGGAATTAGAAATGATTGACTTAAGAATATTAAAAAATCATGAAATATTTACAGAGAGTAATAAATAGAGTTTATTAATTCTATAAAAATTTCAAGTGAAAATATGTAGTTTTCAATTTTATAAAAATGTCGGAGCCGAGACCGCGCGAATAGAAACCCTTAGGAATCGCGAGTGGAGCTGAGGGTCGAAACGTAAAAGGCCTTAACGGACATAAGGGATTTAGACAAAAGTGAATATGAAGATTACTTCTACTTAATGGGACAATAAGATTAAAGTGAGTTAAGTGGACGATTAATAAAGTACCACGTATGTACAAAAAGCTATAAATACAAACGGGATCTAACGAAACAAAATTGTTTATAATTATAGATTTCCGAGCAGACCCTATAACATCCTCCACTTCAAAGTACCCAGGAAAGTTTACGAACCCAACTCCATATACTGTTGTGTTGTGAAAAGATTGTTTTACTGTCTTTCATACAAATGTCATGTTTGCCATGATAATAGCATTGTGAGTTTTACGCTTCAACAACGATTGAGTTACGATATATATATATATATATATCTTAGAATATTATAGTGCTAAAAAACGTGGTGTATAATTATAAGACCGAGAGTCGGTCATAGTTATAAAACGAAAACCTGGGAACCATCCCGGTGATGTTTTGGACAATCAAAAGTCCGTGTTTATTTTATTCCAAGGGACTCGATGTCCACTTGCGAAGTATTTAGTACCTCGAATTTATTTAAAACAATTTCCAAAATCATATTCCCTCATCTATATTTTGTTACTCGTTCAATGGATATTATTTCAATTATTCATTTAATATAGGAGAAGTATTCTCCAACGATTAATTATTTCCAACTCGATTATTTATAATTAATATAGATTACTTTAATTACTTTATAATGAATAACTTGTAAGTGTTTGTGAGTTGATAAGTGTAGGGTCATAAGGTGTGAGTATTTATATATTATTGTATGAGATAAGTGTTAAACATGATTCAGGTTGACGCGGCCTCCTAGATCCCTGACCCCGGATTTTGGGGCGCCACAATTGTAATGCCCCCAACTCTGGGGTCAGGAGATTTGGTCGTCACTATGAAACCTCAATCCAAAATAACTTGTTGAATCAAAATGTAAATGCCAATGGAAGATATTTAGCATCCCCAAACTAATCCAAGATCTTTTAATGTTACAGTTCTAGAAACAAGAAATCCAAATTCCACAAATAAATTTTCCACTTTTTTTCCTTTCAAAACTCTTTTCAACAAATTCCAATTCAACACTAACCCGCTAGTATAACTTCGAAAAGAAGTATACTAGGCCCAACTATAAAATAACACAATTATAATATAATATAAACAACTTTTCATAACAGAACATACACTAGCCCGCAAACCCTGGACTAACCACCTTCCAAGAGTTTCTTCTTTGCTTCCTCGACTTACGTGACTAAACAGCGCATGCTAATCCTCACTGGAGGTTAAATTTAAAAACAGGCAAGTATGAGCGAAAGAAATGCTTAGCAAGATCATTGTAATATATATGGTCATTTTGATATAAAATTGACATCTGCAATAGCGCATAATATTTTAAAATCATAATTGCTGAAACAGAAATTTTTTAAAGAATCTGATATTGTTTCTCACTGTATTCAAAACTCTTTTTCATATTTTCGAGCGAAATGCTTCAGCAATACTTTGAATCTTGACGAGAATAAAACTCGTGAAACTATGTTTACGAAAATATCGTAAACAACAATAATATGAAACAATGCTTATGGACTGAATCACAAACTTCATTCAAAATCGAACTCTTGATATTAATACTCATTTTGTTGTCATATCAAATTAGATATCAATACGAACTTTGATGCTCACAACATTCCATACTGAAGTCAACATCAATCATCTATACTAATACCACCTTTAATATTTAACAACAAAGTAAGTATCAGCAAAAATCATAAACTAAATCAAAACTGCATTTCGCCATTAATTCAAAACAGAGACAGTTGATAAATCATTTATTCTATAATTATCAAAAACAATATAATAATTTAGATTGGGATCATTCACCGACGGACGTACTATCACATGCTGATCAGCTCGTGTGATAGCACAAGGTCATGATTCATAGAAACATGTCCCCAAAACACGAGTACTCAAATAAAAAGGCAATATATCTGCCTGTGGCACAAATTATGTCATAATATTTTATATGACACTTAGCAATAGCCCTCCGCTAGACCGTCTGCCCCGGTCACTTACGCATTGATCCAATCTTAAAACTTTTATAGAAATGGGGTCATAATAATCGACACCCAAAATAATTGTATTCCCCCATTCACTTGGGCAGGAATACTCGCAACCAAATCACTTTTCTCAAAATCCAAAACATTTATAATTCCAGTAATTTGATAAGTAAAAACATTTAACTATTCAAAACATAGAATAGTAGAGAGTACTTGCATAATAAGCATTTAATTCAGCGATATGTAAAATATTTATCGATTCCAAACTGAGAATAGGGAAAACAATACTTACATAATGGGATTCAAAATAAATATCACTTGAACAAAAAGTGATGATAGGGATACTTTCCTTTGGGTTTTTAGCAGTTAGTCACACTCGCAGCAAGGCAATTATCTCTGTCTGGAATCTCAAGAAATCACCGTCTTTCTATTTTGACAACTCACTGATATGCTGCTCCTGCGATTGCTAGAAGCCATACATCCAATGCCATTCCATTTTACTCATCCAATGTCTGGTCCTGATCAACTCGATCTGTATCTATAATTAAAAGATACAACCTTACTCATCTTAAATTATAATTGATCGACGAACTGCGCGTCAAAACCCTATCGTCTACCCATACGATAGCCCGCACATAAAGAAGACGGTCAAACATAAGACTCTTGACCCACGTACACACGTAATTCACATAGCACGTAAACACATAACTCATGTATCACATAATTCATATCACATATGACTCGGTTCGTCAAAACATTCGACTTGGTACGATTAGAACCGAAATCGGGTTAAAAATATGATTTATAGATAAATAATCGACTCAGAATGACTCGTAAAATAAGCGACCTTTCGAAACAAAAGATTTTGGGTCTCGAAAGTATTTTTAATGAAAGTGGAATATTTTTCTGAGTCTTGAGGCGTTCGTTTCGTATTAAACGGACGAACAGTTTATTTGTTACGAATAAAATAATAATAAATCAATTAATCATAATATTAATTGATTTTTAAATACCAAAATATATATTTTAAAAGCTCAAAATAATTTTTAGGAATTATGTGGCTCAATTATAAATAATTATATTTTATTCAACTATTTATAAATAAATTTAATTGATTAAATGGATTAATCAATTAATTAAATGAATAAATAATTAATCAAACAAATTATAAATAATTGAATCAAACTATGATTTTGGAAAATAATAGAAACAATAATTAGAAAATAAAATTAATATTTTAGATTTTTTTTTGAAATAACGTATTTGTAAAACAGACTTTTTCTGGGGTCATAACCCCTCAAAATCAATCCCAAACAACACAATCCAACTATATTCTAATAAAATTTACAAATTTAAAATACATACTAATTTATATTTGCACGTATAAACACGCTAGAAATGGAAAACACGGCCAAAAGCGACTTCTGCGAAAACTTCTAAAAATTATGAAATAAATATATAAACACTAACATGCTATAATATACTCAAGTACGAAAGTGGAATTTCAAAATCGTTACCGAAAATAAATTTTGATCACCCTGAAGAGATTATCTGATGTCCGGAAAATATCTTCAGAAAAATTCGAAATTAATACTCATAGACATATACACGCTGAAACGCCATGTAGAGTAATCAACGCCGTCAAACTCCTTTTCTACGCCCCGAAAATAAATTAAAATCGAAAATATGCTCCGCAAATTTTCTTCTCAAAACCTCACAATATATATATCTATGCGTAGGTATCGAAGCGCTGATCGTTTATATATATAATTATTGAAATTTGGGCGGACGGTTGAAAAGATATGAATTTTTGAAAATTTAAAGTATATAAATAAATAGGGAGATAAGAGAGCATAGACAGACAGAGAAGAGGGAGGAGGAAATGGGGACTGCGGTAAAACGAAAATAAGGGGGAGGGGAGTATTTGTCTGGGTAAAAGAAATGGGGTGGGGGTAGATAGCGCAGGTGGGGGGCAATAGGGAGGCGACAATGGTGTGGTGTGTGTTTTTTCTTCTGGTTCTGTTTTTTTAAACACAGCAGGGACACGTATCTTGCAATCAACAGGGACAAAACACGTGTACTAAGACTGACACGTATTCTTTCTTGAGCCCGATTCTGTTCCGCATATTATATTTTAACGACCTAATTTTCGGGTAAATATAATCCCAAAATTATTAAAATAATTTTAAAATTTCCACAATAATTAAAAACTAGTAAATAAAATTTGTATAATTTTTATAAATTTTTTAACTCGCAACTCATACCCGCATTTAGCAATTTAACGAACAAACTTGCGAGTGAAACTAACTCGAAAAATTACCGAAATAATTCTTAAATTCTCAGAACATTTAAAAATTAATAAAATAAGATTTTCATAATTTTTAAAACTTTTTTGAATCGCGCACTATACGTGCATTTTACGATTACATGAACAAACTTGCAGGTGAATTTAATAAGAAAAATTTCCGAAATAATTTTAAATTTTTTGAAATAATCAAATACTTATAAAATTTAAGTTTCATAATTTTTGAAGCATTCTTGAATTTAATACTAAATTTGCACTTAAATACAATCAGAAAATCATTTAGGGATAAATAATTGACAAAATATTGTTTTCTAAATTTTATAAAATCCTATAAATAATTATTGAAATTATAAAACCATAAAAATAATTTTAAAGATAATTTAAATATTTATGAAAATAAATTTTCAATAAAAGCAGTTTTAAAGATAAAAACAAAATGATACGACTCAATAATTAATAATACAAATAATTCTCAATCACAACTGAGTCACACACAATTAATATTACATACAACACATAGCTGACAGAATATCCACTCAATCAAAACGAACTCAATTTACCGATTTTAATAAAATGATCGGCTTTCAAATAAATTTTGAAAATAATATATTTAAGTAAATATTTTCAGAAATTAACAAGGATCGATAAAATACTTAACAATTAGCACATTACCCTTTAATAACTCGAACTCGTCACACATGAATAAAATATCCACAATTTTATTCCTTCTAAATCAGAAAATCATATAAACATAATAATAATAATAATTTTAATAATTCTGATAAATACGGGATATCACAACAATGAAACTTGTTTTGAACTTTTAGGTAATTTGGGGATCTTGGTTAGGCTTTATATTGGTGGCTTTTATAAGTAATTTTGGACATTTTTTTATTTAGGCTTTATTTCAAAGTTGGGGTTTCGATTTAAGGTTTATATTTTAAGGCCTTTGTTACTTTGTTTTTGGGTGATTATGTTTATAAACCTTGTTTATAATATTTTGTGTTTTATGTTTTTTTCTTTGTTTTGTGTGTTTAACCTTATTTTGAGTTTATAAACCTTTAGTTTTTGGCCTTTGCGTGTTGGATTTGTATTTTTTTTGCAATACTAAATTTATTGCGTTAAATATACACAACACAAGCCACCGGATTATTTATATATGTCTGCATTATTTGTTTATGTGCTTATGTGTTATGTCTAATTGTCTAAAAGTTTCTCCGTGTTTCGAGATAATACAACAATGTACTATGAACTTTTGATGGTCGTAATATATTTTACGATAGTTGTATTTGTTGTTTGAAATGTCGAAGATAGTTTAATATATAATTGTTCTGCTTTTGCAATTTTTTAACGTAATATGATATTATGTTATCTCTGGTTTATAGATTTATGGCTCTATTTTGAGATCATTTAATGGTCATAATGTTGATCAGGATCTGTCTTAAAGTGCTAAGAAAGGGTCACAATCTTAATCTATATGTAAATATGTAAATAAATGATCGAAGACTACTTATACATGACTTGTAATCTGTTTTTGCATTACTTGTGCCCAGTTTGTATGTTTTTATGCTCTGTTAATGTTAAAACTTATTTAAGTTAAAATGGGATAGTTATTTAAGTTACTACTTGTGCTATGTCACAATAAGCTTAATTTTTTTTTCCAGAGGAACGAAGATCAAGTGGAATAAGGACGTTGAGCTTGTACTTTTCTGTGAAACAGGTAAGATATTTTAGTTTCATACTTCTTTGACATCTCTGATCAAGCTTCATACTTCATCGTCATTATCGTTCCCGATATACACACACATATGTATCTTGTTTGTGTACACCATCTTCCCTCTGTCATTCTTCTTATCACTGAATCGACCTCCAATTCACAATTTCCACAACTACTTACGAACAAATTTCTTTCATTTTTCATACTCCCATAATAGAAATGAGTCTATACAACCTCAATGATTGTTATCTTCACCACCACTACCATCAACAACACCATGAACAACACCTCCAAACACGCTCAAAATATTAGATATGGAAAATTGTGTTAATCTGTGTTTCAAATTTTAGTTATTTGGGTTCATATTTTAGTGATTTTGGTCATTTTGGTGGTGTTGATGTGGTTTTAGAAAAGATTTTTAGTAACTTTAGTATGATTTTTTGACAATTTGAAAGTCTGTGTGGCATACGGTTTCACAGTGATAGTAGCGATGGGTCGTTAGGGATGATGATACCGTTATCTTCGTAAATGAATGATTTATGAATATATTACTCAACTTATATATAGTTTTAATTATAAAATAATGAAAAATGCTATATGTTATATATATTGTATATATAATTTTCCCCCTAAAACTCTATAAGTAATCCAATAACTATATATATATATATATGCGTATGTTAGGTCACACAATACTGTAGAAGGGGGTTGAATACAGTGTTAATACAATCAAATCGATTTTGAACACAAGTAACAGTAAACAGATATATTCAATATGATAAACTCTATTACAATGGAACTGTTATCTCTCAGTGATGAACAAATATCACTAAGAGCTGCCAGGTTACAATATATAATCTTCTCGATAATGATAACACACATAGTGTAAACCCAAAGTCTGTGTTTATATAGTACACAGTTACAAGATAAATTCTAATATTTATGGAATATAATTCTGTCTCCTAAGATATATCAATCAGATATCTTCTACAAGTCTTCCAGTCTTCTTACTCTTTCCATGCATATCTTCTTTTGTTTAAGTCTCGATCTTCTACTGTAAATCAGCTTCCTTCCTTAACTGTAAGTCCTCTCGCACTTAAGTTCTGATATGACCTTAAGTTCTGATATTAAGTTTTGACTTCCAGTAAGTCCTGATTCCAGTAAGTCCTGATATGACCTGTTTGTTAAGATATGATAACTAAACATGAATCATATTAGACATGACATCTCAAATATATCTAACAATCTCCCCCAACTTGTAAATTATGCAAAATATACAAGTTAATAAATTTGATGATGTCAAAAACATTTAAGTACAAATGCAAATTAGAGTTTAACTAGATAACTAACTATAACTTACAGTACTTGTAGCTTTTACCAATCTCACTGAGTCAATCTGAATCTATGATGATTCTTGACAAAGCTTGATATCAGCTTTTCTTCTATAATCCTCAGGACTTGAGAGGGTGTAGTCTTGACTTGCTTCATCTCTTTATTATGACTTCCAATCTGGTAGATTGCAGTACTTAAAGCAGAGATATGGTTTCTTTATAAACCATCATTCAGTCTTATTACCCTAGGATGAGAAGAATCTTCATTGTAGCACAGACATTTCTCATTCAGTAATACTTCAAGCTTAGCAGAATCCTTCTTCATTGGAATTTCACTTCCATCATCTTCAACAATACTAGGAATGAATTCTGTAACTCTTGAACCAGAAATTCTTGCTTTATCTCTCATGGTCTTCAATATGAAGTTTGACCATCTCCTGGTAATATTAGACTTTACCTCTAAAAGGTAATGAAAGAATTAAAGTTCTTTCAGTGACTTGTTCAGCACATTAGATTCTGACATCTAATACGTCCTTCCATCTTCAAGAAATAGAATCAGATTTCATGAGCATCCAGTACCACTTGAACAGAGATAACCTTATCAAGATATTTCTGTGTAACATCTTCAAGCGGTCAGTCAGTCAATAGAAATGGATCTCTAATATCAACTTCAACTCCTGTTTTTATCTTAGCTTCATCTGAACCTAGTCCAACCCTGTCTCTTGGTTCTCTAGCATTTAACCCAATAGTCATGAAAGTAGACAGTAATTGGCTTTTCTTTGGATCTGATGGTTTGACATTTTTTCACAGAAGTTTCTTTTTATCAGCTACTTCCATTTTGTCTAAATTAACTTGAGCACTGTCAGAGGTTGACTTGATGATTTTATCAAAACTTGTTGTTTCTGTTGTAACTTGCTGTTCTTCACTCTGAACAACTTGAGCCTTGTCAGAGGTTGTCTTTGATTCTTCAGAAATCTTCTTTCTTTTCAGAGTTTGAACATCTTTATCTTCAGCAAGATTATCATCAGTAACTTAAACCATTTTGCACACTGGCTTTATCAGAATTTGAGGAATTTTCATCTCCAGTGGCTTGGTTGGTTCATCAACTTTTCCTTTCCCTTTGTCTTTGGGATCAATCTCAGTCTGTGATCTAGTCTTGGGCTTTGATGCCTTAGTATGTGACTTCTCCTTGATCACAATGCCTTTTTCCTTAGGCCTTGGAGGTTTCTTTGCAACAGAAGTTTTTGGCTTTAGATTTTTCTTTTCATCTTTAAATCTAGCTTCTTCCTCCTTGAGATTTTCCAAATCCATTCCTGGATTATGCTTCAGAAATAATCTTCTAGCAATTTCCTCATCACGTGTCTTAATCTTGGGATCCTTGTAGTAGACTGTTGTCTGCTTCCTCTTGAGTTTTAGAGTTTGCATGAACTTTTGAGAATCTTGACTTTTACCTTGTATCAGAACATCAAGCTTTGTCATCAGATTTTGCTCATCAGAACTTGATATCAGATTTTGAGTTTCAGTACTTGCTATCAGATTTTGAGTTGGAGCAGCTTCAGAACTTGTCTTCTTTTGAGTAGAAGATTTGCTTGCATCAGTAATTAGTTTTGTTGAAGAAACCTTGTTGCTCTGCTCTTTTCCTTGAACTTGACCTCTACCCTTGCTAGGGTTTCCCTGGTCATCAGCTGCATCATCTTTCTTCTTCAGAAATTGATCATTAGACCATTTGGACTTAACTATCTTCTCCCCCTTTTTGGCATCATCTGATTGTAGGAGTGAGAGAAGAAGTTCTACTGAAGATTGAATATCATTCAATTGAGCCTGTTGAGAAGTTTGATTACCAGAACCTCAGAGATTTGGGGCTGTTGTTTCTCTTGAATTTTCTCAATTGCTTCTACCTTTTCAGAAATAGGTCTGATAAACCTCTTTTTGTCAAGCTTGGTCTCCATATCTAGCTTTTCAGCTTTTTCAAGAAGCTTATCAACCTTTTCTTGAGTTTGTGAGTGTAGACCTTGAAGGTTCTTGGTAGATAGAGCAGTGATCTTGAGCTGTGTCTTGATATCAGAATTTATCATAAGCTCATCAGCTTTAGCAATGTGCTCTGTCCGAACTTTAGAGCTTGGAATGAAATCAGTTTCATTCCACTTCTTGGTCCACTCTACTCCTCTATGAGTTTCATCCCAAGGTACAGGAGCATCATGTTCAACAAATTTCTTGACCAATGCTTCCTTTTCAAGTACAGGAGCTGGAGTATGTACTGAGACACTATCTCCAGAGCTTGATGAAGACTCATTATCCTCTGATAACACAACAGTGTGTGAGGCTATAGGAGTTTCTGCTTTATCTTCATCTAAATTCTGATCTTCAGGTTTTTGATCCAGAATTGGTGTAGATGGTATCTCAACATCAATATTTAAAATTGGAGAATGAGTTGGAGATTGCTGAGCTTCTGTAGGAGCTTCCAAATAAAGAATAGTAGGATTGTGCAGCCTGGTGATGCCAATTTCAGGACTTAAGCCTGAATCTTCAACTGGATCATCTGCATGAAGAGGAGAGACTGGAGGTGTAACCACTGTATCAGGAACAGTGTCTTGGTCTTTAGCTGGAGGTGGCAGAGATTCAATGATAATTGTATCTTTTGAGATCAGAGATTCCTGATATCCTTCCTCAGCTTCTTCAGTATCTTCTGATGGAGACTTAGTATTATACCTCTTTGCTCTCATTTTCTTCAATCTCCTTGCCAATGAAGGAGTTGCTTTAGCAGCATCAGAACTTACAGTTCTCTTTCTTCTCAAGGAATCAGAATCTTGAGCTGCAGTTTCTTTCTGAAAAGTGACATTCTCAGCTTCAACTATCACAGGTTCTGATGCATGAACCTGTGCTTCCTTTTCACTATCAGATTCATCCCTAAGAATCATTTTCCTTCTCTTTTGTGAAGGCTGAGGAAAAGACTTTGTCCTCTTTGGCCTGGAAGGTGAAGGTCTGATGATATGTGCTGATGGTTGAGGTTGTGATGATTGTGTTAGTTTGAAATATGTCCTGATGGTAGGTTGTGATTGTGGTTGAGAAGTGGTTGGTTGTGTAGTGGTTGGAGGTTCTGATGGAGGTTGGGATGGTTGAACATCAGGATATAAGGCAGTGTAGGTGGCTGGAACAGAATTTACCAAAAACTGTTTGACTGATATGGGAATTTGGAGGGGTCTCAAAATAGTTTTCTTATTATCAGCAGATAATAAGTCAGTAAAAGCTCTCTTAGCTAGCTTAAATAGTTCAATTAACTTAGTAGCTAATTGGGGTGCATCAGAACAACAAGAACTATAAATAGGCTGACAGAATCTAGCAAAATATACAGTGTTTCTATCTTCTGTCATCCTATCCCCAATAAAGCCTAAAACATCATTTGCATAATCAAAATGAGTTTGATTTATGAGAGCATACCCGATTTGTTGATTGAGAATTGGGATTGCATCAAAATTTGAACACTTGTTTGCAAAAGTCCTGGTGATGCAGTCGAAGAAGAAACTCCATTCCCTCCTTATGTGAGGTCTCTTCAACTGTCCCAGCTTCGCCAGAGTCTTCTCATAGCCCAGATTGGCCATTAACTGTTGAAGAACTGGCTCTTCAACTGTTGAATATGTGCAGTTTTCTGGCAGATGGAGTGCTTGTCGAACTGTGGCCAAAGTCACCACATGGGCATCCTCCCTTGTAGTAAAGACAATACTTGGGGACCCATTATCACCACCATCATCATACACGCCTGACCTCCAGAACTCCAGCACTTGAGTTCCTGAGAATGTGTCTGGTTGGGTCATTGCATAACCTATCTCAGAGTTAGCGAGAAAGTCCTGAACGAAGTGAAGATCTGATGGGGCTTCACTCTTGCTAAGAATAGCCAAGTAATTGTTGGGGACAAACTTCGCTCCATTGAAAATAATATCTATTGGTGCCATTTCTGTAAGAAATAAGTTAGAAAATATATTGTGCACAAGGTGTTTGATAAAAGTCCTGTATGAAAAAGCTTCAGAGAATATTAGAGAGAGAGAGAGAATAAGAGAGATTAAGAATAGAAATGTAGGTAAAAGATTAGAAAATCTTTTAACTCCCATATATATACTCTCTCCACTCAACAGTCCTTTTTAGAAGTAAAACAGACACTTGTACACCTGTCAGCCAGTAAATAGTTAAAGCAGAGTTAGTGGGCACGAGAAAAAAGCAATAATTAATGTGCACATGCAGTTTTTCCGGACAAGCACGTTTACCACTAATCCAAAAGATTATGACTATTTTTATCTTACCTAAGTATATTCTGATTAAATATGACCGTTGCAGTTTTTACCAAAAATAAGTCAAGTAAAGAATAATGCCACATAAGCATCAGAGTGTCCATCAGGAGTTAATATTAGAACTTGACTATTATCAGATTTTAACAGTCATCTGAACATGGCTTCTGTACTCAAAAAGTGAATGTTTGTTTTTATGATTCTTCATACAAATACTGACTTGTTTCTTCAGAGTTTAATCATCAGAACTTCCATCAGAACTTGTCCTCAGAATTTATGCAAATGACACTTAACTGTTTGTCAAAAACAACTTAATCACCACAGTAATTTTCATTATTCATATGGAGTGAGAGTGTGTGCATTAGCAAAATATCAGATAAAGTTTAAAGTCTGATATACTTCAGTACATCTTAGAAATAAGGCATAACTAAGAAAAGTGCTTAAAAGCTGTCATTAATAATAAAGTCTACTATAGGATAAATTTGTGCATGAGTTCACCTCAAATGTTTGTGCTTATTTTATGTATATTTTGAAATTCCTTTTTACAGTGGCTTCTCAGTGTAAGTGAGTCACAACTGCTTATCATAATTTATGCTATTATCAGAGTATTTCTCCAATAATCAGAGAATGTGAAAAGTCACCAAGAAAATTTTATTTGATTTTCTAATGCATATTACTTAATACCAGCAATGCACTTGGGTCTTCCCTTCCACATTTTTACTCTAGATCTCAAATGAGTACCTGACTTTAATTTTCTTTTCTTTTCTTTTCTTTTGATAAGTGAGGCTTATCAGCATTTAGTTCATCCTTAAGATTTACTGACATCAGAATTTGACAGATAAGAAGCAAGAATCTAGTTTGTGACTTAGTAATAAGATACACAAATTAAATTTGACTAAGCTCAAAATCAGAATTTGCTTATGTTAATGAATTTCCACATAAACAACTAATTCAAACATGGGATTTCTAGTATGTTAAAGACTACTAGGTCAGCATCTAGCATAGTAATCCTCATTGGATTGAATAGTCACTGAACATTCAAATCACTATCAGAATATATAGATCCACATCAGATTACAATCACCATTTAATGTATTTCAATTTAAGCACAGATTACATGAAGATAAGACAATCTGTAAACACTGATCATAAAGTTTGATGCATGAGAACAAAAACTAAGCAGATTTAGAGAAAGAACCTGAAACCATTCCAAGTTCATTTACCAGTCTTGTAAAAGTAGCTTCACATAGTGGTTTTGTGAAGATATCTGCTAGTTGTTGATCTATTGGAACAAAATGCAATTCCACTGTACCTTCCATCACATGTTCCCTTATGAAATGGTACCTAATGCTGATGTGCTTTGTCATTGAGTGTTGAACTGGATTACCTGTCATAGAAATAACACTTTGATTATCACAATAAATAGGTATTTTAGAGAATTCTAACCCATAATCCAGTAACTGATTCTTCATCCAAAGAATTTGTGCACAACAACTTCCTGCAGCAATACATTCTGCTTTTGCAGTTGATGTGGAAATTGACTTCTGTTTCTTGCTAAACCAGGAAACCAATCTGCCTCCAAGAAATTGGCAGCTTCCACTAGTGCTTTTCCTGTCTATTTTGCATCCTGCAAAATCTCCATCTGAGTAACCTATTAGCTTAAAATCTGATTCTCTAAGATACCACAATCCTAGATCAGCTGTACCCTTGAGGTACTTAAAAATTCTTTTCACAGCTATTAGACGAGGTTCTCTTGGATCAGCCTGAAATCTTGTACAAAGACAGGTAGCATACCTTATATCAGGTCTACTAGCAGTTAAATAGAGTAATGAGCCAATCATACCTCTATAGTTAGTAATATCTACTAATGAACCAGTATCTTTATCTAACTTGGTTGCAGTGGTCATGGGAGTGGATGCAGTTGAACAGTCTTGCATTCCAAATTTTTTTAGTAAATTTCTGGTGTACTTGGATTGACAGATAAAAGTACCTTCTTCATTTTGCTTGACTTGAAGTCCCTGAAAAAACTAAGTTCTCCTATCATAGTCATTTGATATCTTGACTGCATTAGCTTTGCAAACCTTTCACAGAGTTTGGCATTTGTAGAACAAAATATGATATCATCAAGCATATCTGTACCAAAAGTAAGTCCTTTCCATGGTTGAGGTAGAACAGTGTTTTATCAATTGTGCCTCTGTGAAATCCACGTTCCAGAAGGAATGAAGCTAAAGTCTCATACCATGCTCTTGGAGCTTGCTTAAGGCCATAAAGTGCTTTGTCAAGTCTATAGACATGATTTGGAAATTTTGAATCTACAAAGCCTGAAGGTTGTTCAACATATACCTCTTCTTCCAATTCTTCATTGAAAAAAGCACTTTTCACATCCATTTGAAAGACTTTAAACTTTTTGTGAGCAGTATAAGCCAAAAAGATTCTTATGGCTTCCAATCTAGCAACTGGTGCAAATGTTTCATCATAATCAATACCCTCCTGTTGAGAGTAGCCTTTAGTAACCAGCCTAGCCTTGTTCCTTGTAATTATGCCATCACTATCAGTTTTGTTTCTGAACACCCATTTTGTGCCAACAATGGATCTATTCTTTGGTCTTGGCACTAGGGTCCATATTTATTTCTTTCAAATTCATTTAACTCTTCCTGCATTGCTTGCACCCAATCAGCATCTTGAAGAGCTTCTTCCACTTTCTTTGGTTCAGTATGAGATATAAAAGAATGATAGAGAATTTCATTTGATGTTACAGTTCTAGTTCTGACACCTGCTTCAGGATCTCCAATTATTAAGTCAGGTGTATGTGATTTGGTCCACTTCCTTGCAGATGGAAGTTGATTTCTAGAACTGGATCCTCCCCCATGATCAATTGTATCTCCATCAGCATTTTCTGATGCTCCCCCTGTAGTTATGCTCTCTGAGACTTCAAAATTTGAGTTAGATCCTTTAGGATTTGAAGAATCAGAGTTTCCAGAATTATCAGAATTTGGCTCATCAGAACTTGACGAATCAGAACTTGAAGAGGCAGTGACAGGTTCTGATGCTTCTTGGGAGTCTTGAGTTGTGGTAGGATCTTCAGTTTGCTCTTCATGGACAGGTGCATTTTCCTTTGGAGTTGTTAACACAGTTTCAATGACATCAGAACTTAACCTGTCAGAACTTACATGATCAGAGTTTAAGTCATCAGAATTTACAGAATCAGAATTTAAATCTTCATTTTCAAATCTCAGCTGATCATGATCATTGAAATCTTCAAGGTCAGTAATCTTCTTATCATCAAAAGACATATTGATAGATTCCATGACAACCCTTGTTCTTAAATTGTAGACTCTGAAGGCTTTTGTGGAAAGTGGATATCCAACAAAAATTCCTTCATCAGCTTTTAGATCAAATTTTGACAGCTGTTCAGGATGAGTCTTAAGAACAAAATACTTACAACCAAATACATGAAAGTATTTCAGATTTGGATTCTTTTTCTTCACCATCTCATATGGTGTTTTTCCATGCTTGTTTATGAGTGTTGCATTCTGTGTAAAATAAGCAGTCTACACAGCTTCAGCCCAAAAGTAGGTTGGCAGCTTTGCTTCATCAAGCATAGTTCGTGCAGCTTCAATGAGAGTCCTGTTCTTTTATTTCTAGAACTCCATTTTGCTGTGGAGTTCCAGGTGCAGAAAATTCCTATTTGATTATATGCTCTTTGTAGAACTCTTCCATGATTGAATTCTTGAACTCAGTGCCATTATCACTTCTTATAATCTTAACAGAATCTTTGACCAACTTATCCAGCTGTCTAACATGATCAGTTAGAGTAGATGCGGTTTCATTCTTCTTGTGCAAGAAATACACCCAAGTGTACCTTGTGAACTCATCCACTATAACCATAGCATATTTCTTCTTTGCAAGACATGACATGGACTGGACCGAATAGATCAACATGCAGTAGGTGATAAGGCTTAAGAATTGAGGATTCAGTTTTGCTCTTGAATGAAGATTTTCTTTGTTTTGCCTTTTGACATGAATCACAAAGGCCATCAGGAGCAAATACTGATTTTGGCAGTCCTCTCACAAGATCTTTCTTTACAAGCTCATTTATGTTGTTGAAATTTAAATGAGAGAGTCTTTTGTGCCAATTCCAGCTTTCTTCAATTGATGCTCTACTCATCGGACAGATTGCAGAACCATCAGAACTTGTTGAAAGTCTGGCTTCATAAATGTTACCATGCATGTAACCTTTCAGAACCACTTTTCCTGTAGAATTGCTTACAACTTCACAGTGTTCTTCAAAGAAATCCACATAATAACCTCTATCACAGATTTGACTCACACTTAGCAGATTGTGTTTAAGTCCCGAGACAAGAGCTACTGTTTCAATGATGACATTCCCAAGATTGATATTTCCATATCCCAGAGTTTTTCCCATGTTTCCATCTCTATAAGAAACTCTTGGGCCAGCTTTCTCCACAAAGTCTGATAGCAGGGCTTTATTTCCAGTCATATGTCTTGAATATCCACTGTCAAGAACTAAGATGTTTTTCCAGTTGCCCTGCAATCACAAAGACCACTAATGGTTAGTTTTAAGGACCCAGACTTGCTTGGATCCTTTGGCCTTTTTAAGTTTGTTAGCATTTACCGCAGATTTAATTTCAGAGTTTATGCTAACATGTTGTTTATCAGAACTTATATCAGACTTTGCATCAGAATTTACACTAGAAGGAATTAAAGTAACTTTCTTTAAAGAAGGTTTTATTTGATAATAATCATAGTACAAACTATGATATTCCTTACAAGTATAAATAGAATGCCATAAACTACCACAATGAAAAAAAGGATTTTGTGGCTTAAACCTAACAGACTGACTCTTAACTCCTGGTCTAGGAGGTAAAGAGTTTATATCTTTATTTTTTCTGCAAAAAGAAGTAAGATGGTTAGAGTTTCCACAGTTATAACATTTCTTTCTAGGAGCATTAGGAACACGCATATAGTTATTGCTTTTGTTCACACCTTCCTTTCCATTCCTATTTTTCCTAGTTTCCTTTACCTTGTTGACATTCCTAATCTCTTTCAGCTTATGCTTAAATTGCTTCTTTGTCATTAAGCCTATGTTGACTTCAGCTGGTTTATCCTGTTTTAATTTGTCAGAAGTTGACTTATCCTTAACTTCTGTCACAGTCTCTTTCATCTTTTCAGAATCAGACTTTACAGTTTTTGCTACAAACTTAACATGATTTACCTTTGGTTTAGTATTCTGTTTAACAACAATTGGCTCAATTTGTTCAGTTCCTTTTTCACTTTTATGATCTCCATAACCTAAACCCTCTTTTCAGTTCCCACTACTTATTAAATTCTGAGTTGTTCTGCCAGAGTTAGTCCAAGTTTTGATAATCTCTCTTTCCTTTTCTAAGTCAGCTTTTAGAGATTCATTCAATTTTAACACTTCATCTCTAACATATAAAGCATCATCTTTTTCTTTCTTAGTTTGATAAAGTAAAACTAACTTCTTTTCTAAATAATCATTTCTCTTTTTATAAGCAGAATTTTCAGATGTTAATCTTTCACATGTTAAAGTCTGATCTCTATAATTAATAAACATGGTTTTAAGATATAATCTCAACTCAGTAATATCATCAGTATAAAAAGCATAAGTTGTTTGTACCTTCAATTCAGCAGTTTCAGGATTGCTATCAGCATTTGCCATCAGGGCATAGTTCACCTCATGTTCAGAATCTGAAGTGTCTGTCCATCTTTTTTTTCTTTGTGACAAGTGCCTTGCCTTTGTCACTTTTTCCTTTCTTGCATTCAGGAGATATGTGGCCTCTTTCACCACAGTTGTAGCATTTGACATTTGAGTTATCTCCTCTGTCAGACTTTCCTCCCTTGCCTTCAGACTTTCTGAACCCTTTATTATCAGAACTTTCACTTTTCCTGGAAAACTTCTTGCCTTTTTCTGAATTTCATGTAGGCTATCTTTGTGATACCCTTTACCATAAGAGCACACAATTTCATCATCTCTTCATTAGCATCTATTTCAGTTAAACTTTCAGTTTCTGAATCATTATCATCAGAATATGATGACTCTGAATCAGACTTTATAATGAGAGCCTTTCCTTTGCCCCTTTTTGAAGCAGCCATTTTAGGAGATTCCTCCTCAGCCTTAAGAGCAACTGTCCTTGACTTTCTTCCATGTCTCTTGCTCCTTTGATCCATCTCAAGTTCATAAGTCTTGAGCATACCATAAATTTCATCAAGAGTAGTTTCAGTAAGGTCATAGTTGTCTCTTATGGTAGTAGACTTCAAAACCAAATTTTCAGGAAGAGCTAAAAGGAATTTTAGTTTTGAATCTTCAAGATCATATTCCTTGTCCACGGTGACAGATCATTCAAGAGTTTGACAAACCCGTCATATAAGTCAGTTAAAGACTCATCAGCTTTTGAGTCAAAGTGCTCATACTCTTGAGTGCGTATAGTCCTCCTGTTCCTCTCGATTATATCAGTTCCTTGGCATCTTGTCTCCAAAGCATCCCATATCTCCTTTGCAGTTTTACAAATTAATTACCCTGTTTGACATGACATTATCAATGGCATTATGCAGCAAATGCCTTACCCTTGCATCCTTGGCAATAGATGAGATGTCTTCAGCTGTGTACTCACCTTTCTCCTTTAGTATGGTCATTGCTGGTTGATCAATAACTACAACAGAGAGCTTGGTTGGCTTATGTGGTCCTTCATTAATTTTGTCAAGGTATTCTGGATCTGTAGCTTCCAGAAATATAGCCATCTTCACTTTCCATATGGAATACTCAGAAGGTCTCAATATGGGAACCCTAATAGTCTCATATCGACTGTGGGTTTTAGTCTTTTGAGTTTCTTCAGTTTTGGTGGGCTTGGTTGGAGTTTGTACTTCTTCAGACATGATTGTTTGGATCTTTACTGTATGTGTGTTAACAGATAAGCTCTGATACCAATTGTTAGGTCACACAACACTGTAGAAGGGAATTGAATAAAGTGTTAATACAATCAAATCGATTTTGAACACAAGTAACAGTAAACAAATATATTCAGTATGATAAACTTTGTTACAATGGAACTGTTCTCTCTCAGTGATGAACAAATATCACTAAGAGCTGCTAGGTTATAATGTATAATCTTCTCGATAATGATAACACATATAGTGTAAACCCAAAGTCTGTGTTTATATAGTACACAGTTACAAGATAACTTCTAATTGATATGGAATATAATTCTGTCTCCTAAAATATATCAATCAGATATCTTCTACAAGTCTTCCAGTCTTCTAACTATTTCCATGTATATCTTCTTTTGTTTAAGTCTCAATCTTCTACTATAAATCAGATTCCTTCCTTAACTGTAAGTCCTCCCCCACTTAAGTTCTGATATGACCTTAAGTTCTGATATTAAGTTCTGACTTCCAGTAAGTCCTGATTCCAGTAAGTCCTGATATGACCTGTTTGTTAAGATCTGAAAACTAATCATAAATCATATTAGACATGACATCTCAAATATATCTAACAGCGTATATGTGTGTGCATTTGTGCGTGCATATCTAAATATATGTTTCACATAGTCTTACATTAAAAATTCACTTATTTTAACATAAAATTTTGAAAATTAATAAATAAAATTATTTAGTCACTTTTAAAATCTATCTTTTTAAGTAAAATCAATTTAGTTGCCACAAATTCAAATTATCGATTATCACTATTTATGTATTTTATACATTGCAATATCATTTTCTCTAGTTTGAACATTAAATTTGATATAACATGAAAGTTATTTAGAAAAGTAGTTAATGGATTCCATAAATACATCTGGTTCGAACATTAAATTTGATATAACATGAATTAGAAAAATAGTTAATGAATTCAACAATATATATTTTGTTAAGAAATTGACGCAATTGTGACCTTGAGTTCATTTCTATTCAAAATCATGGGTTCCAAATTCTTATGATAGATAATATTTTTACTATTATATTTATATAGAGAGTACATTAATATTTTTGTAACTGGTCAGAAATTCAAATTTTAAATTAGTGGAAGGTGTATATAACTATTTTAGTAACAGATAAAAATAATATGGCGATATACACTAAATATAATATATATGGGCAACATAATTAATTTAAATAAATTTTTAATTATTAGTGGGAAAGAATATTATGATAATTTTATATGTATTTAATCTTGGAAAAATATTAAATTAAATGTAACTAGTGAGTTTTTTTTGCATGTAGTTGATGATTTTTAAAAAAATGTCATAAATAGTGGTCGGAGATGTGATCATAATCAATGTACTTATATAAATGAGAAGACAAGGGTGGTGATGTGTCGTCTCTTAAATTGTATCATTCTATTTTTTTAGTTTTCTCAATTTTTTGAGTTAATAAATATCAAAAACTACAAATACCTTATATTCTCCTAAATATATTATCAATATTCGTAATATTCTCCTTAAAGTTTCTACAACATCTTCCATAAATTTTTTAAAATCAATTTATCATAATAATATTATATATTACGAAGACGGGTATCTATAAATATTTATTATCATTCGTAATATTCTCCTTAAATTTCTACAACATCTTCCATGAAGTGTGTTAGATATTGAGTACAACACGGGGGGGGGGGGTGAATGTGTTTTCTTCATTTTTAGGCTTTTTAAAACTGATTTGTAAAGGTGGTAAACAAAGCAGTTTAATTGTAGAGATACTATGTTTAACATAATGTAAAGAACATGCACAATAAACACAGTATTTCAAAACTCACTTAATTTGTATTAAAATTAAGTATGTCTTGCTACAATTCCTGGGTTCTTAAGAGATTAAACATAATTTCCCTTCAACACTTGGTAATTAGGTGGTTTTGAATTCTAATGAGTGATAGACATTTTAATTCAAAACTTATAAACACAAGTGCACGGATTTAATGATGAAGACTTTTAATGTTGTTTTTACACCCTTATTTTATGAGTTAAAATTCTAATTCAGAGATTATAAACACATAATGTTTCTAATTATCTCAGTATATGTCATATTTTTCAACAATAAAAAGTTACGACATGAAGCAAAAAATATGGTACATTCTTGGTCATGCCTTATATCCCTCTGTTTAATTAACATCCTTGATTATCAGGCTTGTGTCTCTTGGAAACTTAGAAGTTGTTGTTACTCTAATGCTTTCCACTCCTCCCGAGGCTTGTTTAAGAATATAAGAATTAAGCTTCTTCCTTGAGAGAGTACAAGAAAATTAAGATATGTTTGTTAAACCTTTTTTAAATATAAAGGACCACTGTTTACTTTATAGGTTAGTAAACATGGGTTTACACATCATGCAATAAGATGTACTAAATCCTACTTTATGTTATCTCTAAAGCTTTCCATTTCTTGCTTAGTGAATCCTTGCAAATCTTGTAGGTCTGTGACTTTCCTTTTTCAGTTAATCTTGACCCTTGATCTTACACTCTTCAAGCTACTTTTGTAGACTTTTCAATCTAAGTGATTAGATTGTTTGTTGATTGATAATCTTGAATATTTAAATTGTCTGCATTTTGTACTTGGGGTTCATATCGAGATCTCCATTTTGTTCAACAGATAACTGATATCACGATAAGTATAATGGTTTATCGAGATATCTGAGTACTCTATAAGTGTCTTTGACTTGTCGAGGTCTCTGAGTTCTCTATAAGTGAACTTGGCTTGTCGAGGTCTCCAAATCTCTGCATGTAGAAATGACTTTTCGATATCTCTGAGATCTCTATATGAATTTTGACTTGTCGATATCTCTGAGATCTCTAACGAGAAATTGACTTATCGATATCTCCAATATTCATGTCTTCATTTTGACTTGTCAATATCTCTCAGTTCTCTATATGCAAAAATGACTTGTCGATATCTCATAGATCTCTATATACATTTTGACTTGTAGATATCTCTGAGATCTCTAATGATAAATCGACTTATCGATATCTCTAATCTTCATATCTTCATTTGACTTGTCGATATCTCTGAGACTTCTCTATAAGTCATTTTGGACTTCTCGATAAGTCATTCTGGAGTTCTCGAATGATTTCTCTATATGACTTGATCTGTGACTTGTAGATATCCTGACTTAGAACATTTTTCCTAAAATAGATTTATTCAAATCCAAACTTCTTCACCTTTTCTCTGAGGCATGATCTTGTTGATCTTCTTCCAGAGTTTATTCTTAGGCTTGAGACCGTTCACAAAAAATACTCCAGTCTGATCTTTAATATTTTTACAGTCTCGAGTAATACAATACAAATAACATATATTGACTGTCATACAACTAAGTCTTAGGGTTGTCAATGTGACTTAGTCTTGTTATAATATAGGCATGTCTTGCACAACAATCTCCCCTAATTTTTGAAAAGAATGTTTATCATAAATTCAAACCTGATAACAAGACTAACCCCAAGTTACAAACAAATACATAAAAAATTGATAGATTAATAAATACATCTTTTATACACTGAGTGATTACATGACTTCAATAAGTACATTCATCACACAGACTTCTCATAGCCTGATTCTTTTCTAATGAGGTCCTTTAGATTTACAAGCACTTGAAGTTCCTCTATGATTTCTGTCTCTCTTAGAGCTTCTACAATCTTGAGTCAATCATCCAATGAATAACTTTTCAAGTAATTTACTCTGAATCTTGAGAATCTTCCAGCTTGTTGTTTAGAAAATGTCCATCCGTAGATAATCTGCTTAGCCCCTTTGCCTTGAGTTCATTAGATCTTTGCTCAAACATTTCTATCTCTTTTGCATATTTTCTTTCCCTTTCCTCTCTTTCAGCTTTTTCTTTTGCTCTTCTTTCTTCTCTTACTTTTAGCCATACACACATCACAACCCTCCATGCCCTTGTACTTGTGTCCTTATCCTTTATTAAGCTAATCACCCTCTTAATTTCTGTGGTTGAAAATGTATCCATTAATCCCTTTCCAAGTAGAATGAAGGAGCCATCCTGATAATAGATTCTGACTTCTCTTAATGATACAACCCAAACTTTGACTATTTCTTCAGCTAATTGTTGAGAGTAGTCATCATCTGTAATGCACCAGTTTAATGATAGAAAATGAGTCTGATAAAAGCAATTCCAGATAATCCCCTTTTCAACTTGCAGCTTCTTTGGCTTTCTCCCAACAGTCTTGTAATAAGTTTTGATTGGTGGCTTGAATGAAGGTAGATTTGAGATTTTCTTTAGAGTGGTTTGGATGGAAGTGATTGGTATTTTGAGTAAGGTGTTTGCAGTTTGTTTGTACAAAAGTTTAGGCTTAGAGGTTAAGGGTAGTTGAATGTTTGAGCTTGTAGGATTAATGGTTTGAGTTTGTAAGATTTGGATTGGTAGGACATTTTTCTTGGTTCCTTCACCATCTTCCCTCTTCTTCCTTCTTCTTTCATCTCCCCTCTTATTATCATCCCTTTTCTTGTCTTCTACTTTGTGCCAGTTGCTTTAGAATATTGAATTAGATTTGAGCCAAAAGGTTTTTGCTCATTTTTCTTCTGCTCATCATCATCCTTGTCATCTGTTATGTTGAACTGTGTAGTTGCCAACATGGTCTCAGCATTTTGTAGGTATCTTCCCAGCATTATAATCATCTCTTCATCTTCAGTTGTTTTAAAGTTTTTCCTCTTTAGATCAGTCTCCAATGTCATTATTAATCTTGTATTTCTCCTTCCACAGTTTTTGGGTACTGTGAAGTATCCGCACTGTTTAGTCTTTAGACAAATGTAGGCCACCCCTTGCTTGGATGTAGATAGGCTTCAGGAAAAGCAGTTATATGAGCTTTCTTGAGTTCTTTGAGCAATTGGGTGTCCTCTGGAATTACTTGATTAACTCTATCAATTATTACATCCAGCTCAGATGCTCTCATACTTTGAAGATTTGAGAGAGACACCTGTAGACATCTATCCAAACCACAGTCATTGACGTTGGCTACTATCCTCTTCTCCAAAAAGTTGTGAACCTTTAATATTACCACTCTTAAGAAATTGGTGTTGTTGGCCAAAGATCTCTTGTAAGTAATGTAGTTGTTGGCAAGAGAGACTCTTAAAAATGCCAGTAGCTCATTGAACTCCTTATCTTGATAGGGTCCTACTGCAGCTTTCTGGAGCCTGTCTTTACTAACATCTTGAGAGAGTTTTAATTGCATAGAACTTTAACCAGAGTGACTAGTAGATTTTCCAGCCTCTTGAGATTTTGAAAATTTACCAGATTCCTTGGACTGTTGAATCCTAGCTTCTAATTCCCCCTTAGTCTTGTTGGCATGCAGGAGTAGTGGATTTGGAATTTCTGGCCTCACAGCTTCAGAAAGAGCATGTAAAGGAACATTCAAGGCACCCATGATAGCTCCCAAAGAAACAAAATTCTGTATTTGAAGATGTTTTTGGGAGTCTCCCAAGGTCCTGATGTCATTCTGTTGACTCTGCACTAGAGAAGTGAGAGCATTAACCTGAGCTGTGAGTGAGTCATTTGAGGCTTGGAGAGTTGAAACTTGTTGTTGTAGAGATTAAATCTGGAGATTTGTTGATGTAGAAGGAGACTGTTGTGAACTGGAAGAGATAGGAGCACCAAAAGTAGCTTGAATTGTCTCCTTGATCCCTTGCATTAAAAGAACAGATTGTTCATATCTGGCTTGATGAAGTTGATCCAGTTTGACCCTTGTATCATTATTACTAGTAATGTGATTCTGGACAACTTCATGCAAAGCTACAAATGATTGTTTGAGATTTTTGATGCTTTGCTCCATACTGGTCATATCAAACCTTGCCATTTGATCAACAAATTTTTGGAACTTGCTTTTGTTCAGAGTCTCTTGCAATGCTTTACCAATAAGGTGAAAAGCTTTAAGATGTGCCTTGTAGACCTCTGTAACAGCATCATAAACTTCCTAGGGACTGAGGGTTTTGGCATTGCATCCCAAGATGGTTACATACTCCTCTTTAAACCCAGCCAAAACCTCATCCATCTCTAGACTGAAGTCTTTTTCCAACCAAGCATCCACATTGCCATCTTGTTCAGATTCATTGACAATTTTTTGCTATTATTTTTCAGCATCTATTTTGTAATACAGCAAGGTTGCTTGATAGTCTTGATTGGACATATCTGTTGTAAGAAGCTATTGTGTGATGTTGGCAAGTCCAAAGAGTTGATCTACCAGAAGGTCATTCATGGTGATTGGTTGAGCTTGAGCATCCTGGAGCCACTGGGAGATTAGGTGTGCTGGTTGTTGATAGGGGTTTGAAGTAGATGGTATGTTTGTTTGAGTTGAGGTAGATGGTTGGGGTTCATGAACATTACCAGTGACAGATGCCACAGTTGACTCACAGTTGGAACTATGGTTGTGATAGTGTGTTGTTCACCAATAATGGGAACCTCCAATTGAATTAGAGAGGATTTGAACAGGTTAATCTCATGTACTATGACCTCAAACCCTTGCTCTTCTTGAAAAGAGTTGGCACTTGAGTGTGCTTGACTTACCTCCTCAATAGCAGTCTCATTAGCAATTGGACTCCTAGCTTCAATGATTAAGGTAATTTCAGCTAGGGTTTTGAGAGGAGTTGTCCTTACACGAGGAACCTCCAATTGAATTGGAGAGGATTTAGATAGCTCCCCCCCCCAGGAGTACTACCCTCAAACCTATCAATCCGTGAAGATTGTTTCGCACATGAAAGTGCTTAGGAGACTACTATATGGTCTTCGGTAAACACTGATGAAACCCTTATGTTTATGTCGGTGTCATCAAGGTCTACCCCAAAGTGTGGCCTCCCACTAACTGGATGTGGTTCCTGGGTGGTGAGCATAGTTTCTTGAACCATGTCACTTGATTTTGACAACACTTGAGAGTTAGATTCAAGTATTTGGTTGTAAAAAAAAGAAATTTAGATATTATATTTGTAATTTCAGGATTGAGTGTTGGCAGCTCCCCCTGAATAGAAGAGGGAACTTCAAAAAATGTGCTCTGTGTGTGTGTCATCCTTATTCCTTCTTTCATACACTTGAATGTGTTCAAGTGTTGGTGCAGACTCTTTACAGGGTGCACTAGGGATAATGCTCTTTTCAATAGAGACACCCTGTTGAGAGGATGCACCTAGAGTCTATTTGATTCCTTCTTTTTTAACTACATCCTTTTGGGAGGATGCAGAGGTGGCTTGAGTGGTCAACTCAGTTTTCTTTGTCTTCTTTGGTTTCTTGACCAGGGTGGACTCTATTTGTGTTTGATCCTCACCACTCTTATTAATAATAGTTAGGGTTGCTTTCTTTCTCTTCTTTTTACTCACTTCACCCTTTTCAGAGGATAAAGTGGTTGGTTTCCTAGCTTCTAATGGTAATGAAGGAAGGTTTCAGTATGGGAAGGCCCTTGTTGGTGTTTGTTAGGTCCCATTGCGTTTGTAGAAGGGGGGGTTGAATACAAACAGTACCGAATAATCGAATTAAATGCAGAATAAAAAATGTGAAACAAAATTCAAGTTAAATAAAAATATTATTAAACTTGAAAGGTGTTACAACAACTGTATCGATTACGAGGAATTAATCTCAAATTAATTATCACAAATTTAGAATAAATTCGACATGAACTTTTTCTATTTTTGCAATAATTAGAATCAAATGCTAAACGCGATTTGAGATTAAGTTCTAGGGATTTTGATCCGCTAGATTGTTACACAAGAACAAGATAAAGATTTCTAGTTGATTGGATTTAACTTTACAAACTAGAAATTTAATCTTGAAGTAAGCAGAGAAGAAAATGAAATATTTCAGAGGCGGCTGCTTCTTTTTCTTTTTGTTCTTGACTTCTGTTTGATGTGTGTGAATGAATTGTATTCTGCTTCTGCTTCTTTTAAAACAAACAGCCGAATGAAATGAACTGGCATGACAATCGGTGAGACAATCCAATTGTACTAGCAAGACAATCTGTTGAACTGGAGAGACTTTCGGTATGACTATTGTTTATACTAGCAAGACAATCTGATTGAACTAGCAAGACAATTCTCTTCCAGTGTAACTTTCGGTAGGACAATTGTTTGTACTAGCATGACTTTTGGTATGACTATTGATTGTCATACCGATTGTCATACTAGTACAATCAGTTTGACTTGCTGAATTTAAATGAATTTTAATCCAATTTAAATTCTGAAAATTCCTAAAATTAATTCAGAATTAATTAATCAATTAATTCAATAAATAAATAAATTATTCTTCGCATATATAATTTATTTTCTTAATTAAATTAGATGACTTAATTAATTAATAGAGAATTAATTCTAGTCTTCAACAGCACCCATTCTTCTGCAAATCTTCTGAAAATCACTGAGATATATGAATCAATTCCACCACTTCAATGTTGACACTCGATGTACTGTCTGGTTCATGAGTGACTAACTTCCGTGACGTTTCTTCATGTCTTGACTTTGATACTCTGATTTTCTTCAGATTAAATCCTTGTAATTAATGATACTCTGACGAGATCTATGTCAGTTGATTAAATCCACGATCTTGATTTATATCACTGAGGCTTGATCAATTTCTTGAACTTCTTCCAGTGAATTAACTCCTCAAGTCTGTAGATGAACATTATTTCTGAATCCTCTGACAGATGTTACTTTGCGAGATCTCTCTGACGGTAGATCCACTATTTACTTATTACATTCTTATTTGAGTTGAGTTGAATCCTCGAATATACAAATAGGCCTATGACATATGACTTATAATCTCCCCCTATTTGTTTGTTAGACAATAACACACAAATACCTAGAGGATAACTCAACTAACAAATAAGAAAAAGAAATAAAAAGAAATACAAAGTAAATAGTAGAAAAATTCTGGACTAGATTTAACATTTTCCAGATTCCAAGTAGATGTTCCTCTAGACTGAACATATCTTCAAGTAGTTTCATTTTCATTTGTACAACCACATTTCCTGTTGAGAAGCCCATATCTCTCTTGCTTCTCCCCCTATGAGAATCAACTGATTAAAGAAGATCACCTTCGTTTACCACCTCTCCCGTACAATAGGATCCGCAGATAAAAGCCAATGGTACTCCCCTTTTGAAAACAGCTTCTTCCCTTACTAGAAAATCACCTTGTGTTTACCACCTCTCCCGTACAATAGGATCCGTAGTTACAAACAACAATGGTGTGGTGTAGTGTACATGTAGGATCTTTTTCTTCCTCCCTGCTATTTCTCACCCTTAGTTGGGGAATCCTCCAAACTATTACTTAAGCTTTTATCTCCCCCTTAAAGAAGGAATGTATGCCGTCGTCTGAAGGAGTTCTCATATTCACTTGGTTGGAAAAGAAATAACAAGTAGTTTCTCTTTCTTCCTCACTGTGAGTGTGTGATTTTGTTTAGTGTACCTCACATGAGTTTCACTCTTCTCTCCACTCGTGTTTACACTCATTCTCACAAGTGTATCACTCTTCTCTCATAGCTCCATAATCCAGCTGTACCTGCAAGGAAAATCACCTTAGCCATCCTTAAGGAGGTCACAGGTGGTGCAATGGGAGTTCGCAAATCCCCATCCTTGTTAAACTCGTCAGATGAATCTGAGTCATAATCTACAAGTTTCTAGTTTCCCTTTTAGGGTTCCAGATTTGAATTCTGGGAAGGTAAATAATGATCCAACGAATTTAGCATAAAGATCAAAGTTCCCTTCTAATGTCTGTGAAGACATTTCCTTGTGACTCATCAGGTAATATCTGAATCATTGTCAACAAGTTGCCGATCTGCGCCTATGTCAGATCCACTATCCGCAGATGCATCCAGGGGATTTAAGCTTGGGGAGGTAGACACTGACCACTGACATATGGCTTTTGGATCAGTATCCTCTCCTAACACCGGTAAAGGCAATTGGTCCATTAACGAACCTTGAACAATCGAATCTGACCTTAAAATGGTCGAAACTCTTGTTTTCGTCAACTCATCCTTTGTGTGTGTAACCTCTCCTTGTACATCAAGAATTGTTTATGTTTGAAGTGGTGACACTACATAGGATACCTTGGCCGACAGGCAAATTTCAATAGACGCACCCTGTTGAGAGAATGAATCTAGTAACTGTTTTTGTGCCTTTTCAACCATTACATCTTTTTGAGAAGATGTATGGGGGTTAGCAGTTGTCTCGGTTTAAATACTACTCATCTTTGTAGGAGACAGGGCTACTGGGTTGACTACAGAACCTTCCTTATGTGGTGCACTAAGGCACTATCTCCCTCACGCTTATTCATACTACATTTAGTGGTAAGAGAGTGTTGGTTGGTTCTGTTTTTTGTGTTTGTCTTTACAGTCTGGGATAGACGTTGTGGGTTTTCAACCTCATGACTGTCAATGAAAGAAAGTCATTGGAGACTGAACCTGTAACACAGAATATATGGCACTATAGAGATAAAATGTATTTAAGATTTATAATGAATGAAAATTATACATTTAATCTTTTTAGAGTAATGATGTACAATAGTGATTTCAAAGGATTTTACATGAAATAAGAAATCACTAATGTAGAAAGAAGTTTGATTTTGTTTTTTTTAATATGAATGAGTTTTTGATAAAACATTGATCACTTAGGGTAAAGTCTAAGTAATTCTCATTCATGTCAAAAGCTTACAAATATCTGCAACATAATGTTAACAACATATCATTGACCGATACTTGTCAAGTACTTTAGATACTAATTGTTATGTTGCATAATATTTAAAAAAAATAAAAAAATAAAAAAAATAAAAAAAATAATACAATACAAATAATAATAATAATAACAAATATCAATGAATTAAATACCAAATATCTATCAACAAGATATCAGCATTCAATTTCATATATCATACAATATTTATAATTACAGAAAATACAAATAAAAACTTATATAAATATAGCAAAAATATAGAAACTATTTACAAGTTCAGGATAACATTACCAGCTTGCAAACAGCCATATCCCTCAGATAAACCTTTGTTGTTATCTCCAAAGGTAATCAGTGGGCCAGCTTTCTCAATTCACGTTTGATAGCAGGGCTCTATCTCCGGTCATATGTCTTGATGATCCACTGTCAAGAATCCACAGTACTGGTTACACCTGTTTAATGCCCTGCACTATAAATGGATTAGACCTTCTTCGGAACCCAAACTTGGTTGGGCCTGGCATACTTGTAGAATTGTCCTTTGTCAGGCAAAACAACATTTTTAATTTTAATGGTCTCAACTTTCTCAATGACTGAACATTTGACCTTATAAACAGCCTTAACAAATTTCTATTTAAGCTTAGGCACAAATGTCTCCTTTCTAGCCTTAGTAGGACTAGCAGTCTTAGACCTATCATGCTTCTTGTTATTCAAATGCTAACGAGGAGTAGTCTTATCATTAGGAACATGCTTACCATTAAAATAAGCATACATCAGATTAAACGCACAAGACATACAATTAGAAACACCACATGCTTTATGAGAGATATTAACAGCAGGCAATTTATGCATGGTAGACATGGCATTTTTGTTATCCAACTCATGTGTGTCTGAGTTAGTCTCAGCTGCTTTCACAACTTTGACTGGAACTTTCGACACACTTGACTTGGAAACAACCTTCTCATTAGCATGATCTTCAGCACGTATTTCTTCCTGAATAACAGAAGAGGTCGCATCAAATGGTTCAGCAATTGATGGTTTATAGAGGGGTTCATCAACACCCTTAAGCACATGTGGTACTTCCCTCCCTTTAGCACAGACATGAGGAGGGGAGTTTATGCCTAATTCTCCAATAGCAGCATTGTAATCATAACCTATTCCAGATGTTTGATTAACAGATTGCTTACTGTAGAACTCTTTAGCCTTCGAACAAGAATTGAAGTAGGCTCTAACCTTAGTCTCAAGACCGGTGATCTTGTCTTTGAGAATAGTTTCGAGTTTTCTATAACAGTCAACTCTATTCTCTAGAAAAGATACTTGTTCTTTTAATTTGTCTTGATTAATGTGCACACGTCTTAATTCATTGACCTCTTTCTCAAGGTCTGTGATCTGTAAACTTAACAGTTCATTATCACGACGTGCACAATCTAAGTTACCTCTTAGATGATAAACCATTTCAGCATCAGAAAGTTTTACCTCTATTCTTGATGATGAAGCTTCTCCATCAATAGCCATAAGAGCAAGATTCCCTTCTTCATCTTCACTATCAGTATCATCCCAGCTTCTTTCCTTTGCCAGATAAGCCCTTTCAGAGTTACTCTTCTGATTGGAATCATAAGAGTTCTTCCTTACTTGCTTTGGCTTCCTGCATTCTGTGGCAAAGTGTCCCAACTCATTGCAGTTATAACATCTAATGGTGCTCCGATCAACCATCCCTGTTTTGTATCCACCACTACTGGTGTTAGAGGATGAAGATCCACCTTTCTGGAATTTGTTGTAGTTGGACTTGTACTTAAGCTTGGGATTCCTCCTGAATCTGACATTTGAGAATCTCTTGACAATTTGGGCCATTGACTCATCTTCTAATTGCTCCAGCTCTTCCAAGGAATAAAAATCATCACTTGATTGATTTGTAGTTGGAGGATCATATTCTGCTACTAACACATTTTCCTCAGCCTTGGAAAACTGTACCATTCTTTCTAACTGTTGAGATTGTTGTTGTTGTTGACCTTCAGCTACAAGTGCAATAGATGTGCTAATCATCCTATCTTTCCCGTAGACTTCCTTTTGCTGAATCTGCTCCAACTCATAGGTTTTTAACACACCATAGAGTCTATCCAAAGAAATCTCACTCAGATCTCTAGCTTCTCTAATGGCAGTGATTCTATGTTCAAGATGAGTTGGTAGTGTTAAAAGGAACTTTTTGTTGACCTCCCTGATTGAATAATACTTACCATTTATGTTCAGGTTGTTGATCAACGCATTGTACCTCTCAAACACTTCAGTAATTCCTTCTCCTGGATTTGATTTAAAATGTTCATACTCAGAGGTTAGGATCTCCAACTTGTTCTCCCTAACTTCCTCTGTGCCTTCATTAATCACCTCAATAGTTTCCCACATGTGTTTGGAATTTTTACAGTTCATCACATGTCTGTTCATCAAGGGATCAAGGGAATCAATTAATATTAATTGAAGGCTGGCATCCAAGGAGGCTTCTTCCTTCTCAGCAGGAGTAAAATCTTCAGGCTCTTTTGGATAGGTTTTAGCTTTGGTAATCACAACATCATCTACTATCACCTCTGGTTCAATAACCATCGGAGTTTTTAGACCCTTCTTTAACAAGTTCAGATATTTGGGATTTGCAACTTGTAAAAATAATAGCATCTTCTTCTTCCACATGATATAATTTTCTTTATCAAATAGTGGAATTTTAACGGTTCCAACTTTTTGTGAAGTCATTATGAATTTTTGAATAAATAAAAATTCAAGGAGTTGAAAAATCACAAAAGTCTAGGATCTTGATTTGTTCGTTAATCAGAAGGCTCTGATACTAATTGTTAGGTCCCAATGCGTTTGTAGAAGGGGGGTTGAATACAAACAGTACGGAATAATCGAATTAAATGCGGAATAAAAAATATGAAACAAAATTCAAGTTAAATAAAAATATTATTAAACTTGAAAGGTGTTACAACAACTGTATCGATTACAAGGAATTAATCTCAAATTAATTATCACAAATTTAGAATAAATTCGACATGAACTTTTTCTATTTTTGCAATAATTAGAATCAAATGCTAAACGCGATTTGAGATTAAGTTCTAGGGATTTTGATCCGCTAGATTGTTACACAAGAACAAGATAAAGATTTCTAGTTGATTGGATTTAACTTTACAAACTAGAAATTTAATCTTGAAGTAAGCAGAGAAGAAAATGAAATATTTCAGAGGCAGCTGCTTCTTTTTCTTTTTGTTCTTGACTTCTGTTTGATGTGTGTGAATGAATTGTATTCTACTTCTGCTTCTTTTAAAACAAACAGCCGAATGAAATGAACTAGCATGACAATCGGTGAGACAATCCAATTGTACTAGCAAGACAATCTGTTGAACTGGAGAGACTTTCGGTATGACTATTGTTTGTACTAGCAAGACAATCTGATTGAACTAGCAAGACAATTCTCTTCCAGTGTAACTTTCGGTAGGACAATTGTTTGTACTAGCATGACTTTCGGTATGACTATTGATTGTCATACCGATTGTCATACTAGTACAATCAGTTTGACTTGCTGAATTTAAATGAATTTTAATCCAATTTAAATTCTGAAAATTCCTAAAATTAATTCAGAATTAATTAATCAATTAATTCAATTAATAAATAAATTATTCTTTGTAGATATAATTTATTTTCTTAATTAAATTAGATGACTTAATTAATTAATAGAGAATTAATTCTAGTCTTCAACAGCACCCATTCTTCTGCAAATCTTCTGAAAATCACTGAGATATATGAATCAATTCCACGACTTCAATGTTGACACTCGATGTACTGTCTGGTTCATGATTGACTAACTTCCGTGACGTTTCTTCATGTCTTGACTTTGATACTCTGATTTTCTTCAGATTAAATCCTTGTAATTAATGATACTCTGACGAGATCTCTGTCACTTGATTAAATCCACGATCTTAATTTATATCACTGAGGCTTGATCAATTTCTTAAACTTCTTCCAGTGAATTAACTCCTCAAGTCTGTAGATGAACGTTGTTTCTGAATCCTCTGACAGATGTTACTTTGCGAGATCTCTCTGACGGTAGATCCACTATTTACTTATTACATTCTTATTTGAGTTGAGTTGAATCCTCGAATATACAAATAGGCCTATGACATATGACTTACAGTGTTCCTGTGTTTGTTCTTCCATAGGTGTAGGAGCCATAACTGTACTAATTGTTACTGTAGACCTCATGTCAAACATAGGGTAAGGGTAGGTCATGAATCTCTCCAACATAAATGGAGTGATTCTGAGACTTATAGGTACCTTGTTTTAGTAATAAGTGAACCAAATAGAACTTTGGACACTTGGTTACAGTTGCCTATTTTTTTCTATATATACCATTAAGTAAATGAATGTCATGCACTTTATGATGTAAAGCAGACATTATAAACCTAGGAAGAAAAATTTCCTTACCTCTTGATGCCAAATGCATTGTTAGCCTGGTGCTGAGCTCCTCCATTATCAGTAGTCCTACATTGAGGTGTCTATTGTGAGCTATAGAGAACACCAGATTCTGAACAACACTTGAAATGCTGTCATACCCTGTCTTCCTGCAGGTGAAGGCCTTCACAATGGAGTCAAATATAAAGGACCATTCTCTCCTCAAATGCTTCTTGTTCAGGCTAGCCAAGTTGATCCTCTTACTGTAATTGATGAAATCCATAAACTCAGCTAATTCCTCTTGAGTTGGGACCTCCAAAAGGTTATTTGTAGGGATGCTCAAAGCCACATTGACATCATTCTCAGAAAACTCCACATGTTGGACTTGAATGGAGCAGTTAACTACTATAAAAATAGCTTAGTTTTCATGCACCACTGTCATTACCACAACTGTGTTCCAGAAATCACTAAGAACATTCAATTACAGTACTGGATTTGTAGTTAGAGCACCTGTAAAGTATGTCTCAGAAAGGAACTTCACAAAACTCTTGAAGCTATCAGGAGCTTGGTTTGCATCTGTAAATGCAAGATAGTTGGTTCCCTCCTGTAACACCCCCAAATCCGGGGTCGGGGATCCGGGTTGTCACGAGTTCCATTTCCCTTAATAACACCCAATCTTAATAAATAATCAACTACTCTGTACTGTGACCCCACAATAAACACACACACCACAAGTTATAGTCTCAGAGATGAATATCCAAAAATAATCACAAGTCATTTTATTCCACAATTATCTGCCAATACACCTTAAAAGGGTTTCTGAATAATTTACATTTCTTTGCCATTATTACAATTCATAAATATACATAAATCTGGTACATCAAAAGTTGAAGCCTAGCCTATTGGTAGCTCCTACCTCAGCTACAGCGACTTCAATGCCTATAGGAAACTGCGGAACGTTTCCTATCCGCTCGCGAATTGGGAGCTTGGTCCTGTTCATCTTTTCTATCTGTTGTTGTGTGATGAAAGAAGAAAGCAAGGGTGAGCAGCAAGCCCACCAAAATAATATGTATAATGATTTACAATATATGAGCATTCTCATAGTACTCATGAAAGTCTTGGTCAAGAAGAAATGAACCAAGTTTGATATCTTAATGCGATGAAGTCGCAAAATATTCAGTATATATACATATATACTTTTCAAAATCTTGGAAGTCCTTTTCCATGCATAATATACACAGAGTTCCAGTTTATAACTGTATAAAACTATCGTTGCAAGGTGATCTCATATATCTAACCTTGTCTCAATGTTTTTCTGAAAATCTTTGACATACATAAGATAATCATTTACTAGATATAAGTTTAAAAGATGAAGTTACAAGATACTCCAATATACTTATATCTTTTCCAAATACTACTTGAACTACCACCGTTCAAGCTATAATTAGTTTCAAAAGTTCATCACATAGATGAGACTACAAGATAATACTTGAATAGACTCAATCTTTGAAATATTATTGAATGAAATGAAGTTATGAGATACTTCATTAAGTCCCGATATATATATACACCTATATATATCTCTCATACATTTCCTGAAAACCTCTGTCATGTAAAGTATGAACAGAGTTGCAATATCCAATGAACTTGGAAAGAAAAGAAATTTTGGCATAAACCTGATATCTTGCTGATCAGGCAAAGATACCAATAAGTAACCTTTTCTACTAGTAGATGGATGAATCCCCCACCAGTCATCACCCTGGCCACATAAGGACCTTGTGCTGGACCGCCACCCGGCCTCTTACGCGTTGATGGACTGCCACCCAGCCACTTACACTTTGATAGACCGTACCCCGGCCTGTCGCTTATGCCGACTCAATTAGATGGACTTACTTCCCGAACGTTGGGCAAGTAATCAAATTGTTTTCTCAAAATAGCAACCATGTTGCGAATGTAAAATACACCACAGAGCCGGATCCCCCAGGTTTTGAGCGAGTATTTAAATCCCCTTCGAAAGGAAGATCTTAAATTTGAAAATGAGTTTTGGGATCCGCCCTAACTTTTAAAAATTATTTTGAAGACTCGAAAACATTTTGAAGAATGTTTGGAGTAATGCTGATTTAATAAAATAAATCAGTCCCAATATATTAGAAAATATCTGAATATTATTATTTAAATAATATTCCCATAAAGAATAATCTTTATAAAAATAATTGAAGTAGAAGTTTTAAAACTCATACTTGAAATGAATATTAATAACCAAAGATATACTTATACGAAAGTATGATCTTTATTTGAATAATCGAAAATAAGTTTGATTATCGAAACATTATTCTTTAATAAAATAAAGAATATTATTTAGTAAATAAGCGGAGTCATAAGTCCTCGAATGCATATTCAAAATAATATTCATTAAATAAAATAAGCGGAGTCATAAGTCCTCGAATGAATATTCCAAATAATACTCATTAAATAAAATAAGCGGAGTCATAAGTCCTCGAATGAATATTCAAAATAATATTCATTAATTAAAATAAGGGGTGTCATAAGTCCTCGAATGAATATTCAAAATAATATTCATTAAATAAAATAAGCGGAGTCATAAGTCCTCGAATGAATATTCCAAATAATATTCATTAAATAAAATGAGCGGAGTCATAAGTCCTCGAATGAATATTCCAAATAATATTCATTAAATAAAATAAGCGGAGTCATAAGTCCTCGAATGAATATTCCAAATAATATTCATTAATAAAGTTATCAAATAAAACTTATTCGATTAATAGTTTTGAAAACTATATATATATATATATATTATACTCAGGAACATCGACTCCCGGTTTAGAAAAATGTTCACCTTTGGGTCCCCTATACTAAGGGTAAACGCCACTACTGCTTATCTCTAACATAGGTATTATGCAACTAATAAGCATTTGAACCAACAAATATATAAATCAAGAATACGAAACAGGCATGCATATATACCATATCACATGCTACAATATATCGCAAGAATTTGCTAATAACAAATATGCATTTATCACAAGATCATGCATATACACATATACATCACAACAACAGTTATACGGGTAGAAAACTTGTCTGAGTGCTCCCGGATAGGCTTAAGCTTAGAGTGGGTCCGATAACCTATGAACAACAACATAAGTCGGAATTAAACCCCGGTTGCTTAAGAAACTAGACTTTAACCATTTAGAGTCCTAACGTTCGCTTTTGCGCTTAACGATTCACTTAAGTCGCTCGAGTACTCTCGGCTCCACCATTTTTAATAAATTAACCATTAAGGGTTTTAAGGCGATTCTTTCGCAAGTACTTTACCAACTGCATAATCCACTTTACATAATTGTTTATTACCCCAATTAGTCATTTAAGGTCCTTAACCAAGGTTTCAAAGTAAGGCGAGGGGTAATGGTTCGGTCGTGAAATACTGTTACTTAAAACGGTCATTTCTCCTAAACCGTACATCGGAATCAAACGAAATACATATCAAAACGAAGCTCGTAACATGAACTATCTAAACATGGCAATGGTAAAAACCTAACAGTGAGTTCAAGGGTTCTGATGTTAAGAACAAAAACAGTATACGGTAAATCGGGCATTACGACGGCTATGTTTACGCGATTTCCCAAATTTATACCATACCAATTCAACACCAAACCATCACCAATCAATCCCAATACAACCATATGACAATATCACCCATCAACCACTTTAAACCATTTAAACCAAGCCCAAATCATACCATGAATCATCAAGAACAACTAGTGCTAATCTTAACTCCCAAAATCAACAAAAACACTTAACAACTAAGATCTCAACATGACAAAACAACTACTGCACTTAACCTATCATTCCATCATCATAATCATTTATACCAAACAACTAAATACTAAGATAATGAAGAGTTATACCTTCCTTGAAGCTTTTAATCCATGAAAGATCCTTGGAATGCCCATGGAAGCCTTAATCTAACCTCCTACAAGCTTGTTCTTTCAAAGAAATCAAGAACACAAAAATTAATTTCAAGAAAGTACTATTCACCATCTTCTTAAATGATTTATAGGAAATGCTAGGAAAGGATTTTGAAGCTAAGATTTCTAGGAAGTATATAACTTAACTAGGAGAAGCTAGGATAATTACCTTGTAAAATAGCAAGTGGAGGAGCTTGGACTTCCCATTTCTTAAGAAAAGGGGCCGAGAGCTTCAAGAAGAAAAAGGAGTCAAGTTGTGTATTTTGTGATTTGTTTTGCTTGCCTTGGTTGGTTGATTTTGTTTTGATTAATTTCTTTTAACCATGGTGAATTTTGTGTGGTCTAGAATCAACCAACACTTCCTTCACTTTTGTCATGCTCATATCATCCCCTTATGTCATCATCCCACACTTGTCCTCTTCTTGTTGGTTTGATGACATCATCATCCCTAACCTCCTTGATTAACTCCTAATTGCTTGCCTAATGACCGCTGATCTGTTATACGGTTCGCTTAACTTTCGTTCTCGTTTATCGTTTGAGGGATCATACCCGGGATCTTATTACTTGGGTTCCCTTAACCTTTCTCAATACATTATATTCCTTTTATGATCCTCTCTTACAATCCTTGAATTTAAATCCTTTTTATCCTGTTACCTTATATTCAATTCTTTCGATATCTGGTGGATTTTTGGGAAAAATCAAAGTGTTCGGATTTGGATTCTGACGATCTTTACATACACTTATATACCACATAGAGTACTAATAATATCCCAGAAGATCAATAAAAGAACCCCTACATAGTGTGGCATGAAAAGTTTTCTCATTTAGCATAATCTGCAAAATCACTATTCATAAGGGTTTCAAAAATTTCCAAAAATTGGGGTTATTACACCTCCTTTGGGATAAAAGGTCTAACTGTGTTTGATTCCATTAGAAGTGTTTGAATTTGAGTGGGTAAGAAAAATTAGAGAGAGAGTTTGAAATGAGAGAAAACAGTTTGGATTTGGAGAAATTAGGTCACTTAGAGATCTCGAAGGCGTAAAGAGGTGTATGTCGAGATGTCTGGGTATTTATAGTAAAAGGTAAATGACTTATCGAGAACTCAAAATAAATGTTTGGAATTTGGTTATCGAGAAGTCATATTGAGAGAATAGATACATATCGATATGTCATTTTCCTGACTTTTATCGAGAACTAGAAAATGACTTATCAAGATGTCAAATAAATATCTAGTTTTTCCTGAATGTACTGAAAATGAACTTGTCGAGAAGTCAGTTAGACTTATCGAGAACTCAATTTTCTATATACTTTTGTTCTTTTTGATTATGTCTTATTCTAATTTTACATATTGAAAATGTAAATTATCATTTATACAGTTTTCTTAGAATTGAAATATTCCAAGCCAAATTTTGATATTTGAAAAACAAATATACAGAGATTTCCTGAAATATTTATAACTCATATTCTAGTTAATTTCCAATTAAAACAAATTAACTTTGATTTATTAGAAATCAATATGCCGCAACACATTAGCTGAGTTCTTGCCTTTAGGATGAAGAATTTAGCATTCCAATTACACCTACAAGGCTAGTGAAAGTAGCTTCATCCAAAGGTTTAGTAAAATATCAGCTAATTATTTTTCTGTTGGAACAAAAATGAGCTCAATGGTACCATTTGCAGCATGTTATCTAATAAAATGGTATCTTACATCAATGTATTCTGTTCTAGATTGATTAACTGGATTAGCCACAATAGATATAGCACTAGTATTATCACACATAATAGGAATTATTTATAACACTAGGCCATAGTCCATTTGCTGATTTCTAATCCAAAGCACTTGAGCACAACAACTTCCAGTAGCTATGTATTCAGCCTCAGCTGTAAAAGTTAACAGAGATTGTTGTTTTTTCTATACCAGGATACAAGTCTTTGTCCAGAAAATTGACAGCTTCCACTAGTACTCTTTCTGTCAACCCTGCATCCAGCAAAATCTGTATCTGTGTATCCAACAGCTTCAAATTATGTTCCCTTAGGATACCATAATCCCAAGTTTGGAGTCCCCTTTAAGTATATGAAAATTCTCTTCACAACCATCAAATATGATTCCTTTGGATTGGCTTGAAATGTTGCACACATATATGTTACAAACATAATGTCTGGTCTACTAGTAGTCAAATACAACAAAGATCCAATCATTCCTCTATAACCTGAAATGTCTACACGTTTTCCTTTCTTATCTTCATCCAACTTTGTAGCTGCAGACATAGGTGTTGATGTAGGTGAACAATCAACCATACCAAACTTCTTCAATAAATCTTAACATACTTGGTTTTGCTAATGAAGATTCCATCACTTTTTTGGGTGACTTGAAGTATTAGAAAGTAACTTAATTCTCCAATAATACTCATTTCATATTCACTCTGCATGAGTTTTGAGAATCTTTGACATAGCTTTTCATTAGTAGAACCAAAGATGATATCATCTACATAGATCTGTACTAGGATCATATCCCATCATGCTGATTGTAGAAGAGAGTCTTTTCAATTATTCCTATAGTGAATCCATGTTTAAGTAAAAATTCTGACAGTATTTCATACCATGCTCTAGGTGCTTGCTTTAGTCCATAGAGAGCCTTTAGAAGTTGGTAGACAAAATTCAGAAATTCAGGATCTTCAAAGCCAGGTCGCTGTTGCACATAAACTTCTTCTTCTAACTCACCATTCAGGAATGTACTATTTATATCCATTTGATACACTTTAAAGTTTGAGTGTGCATCAAATGCAAGAAAAATTCTTATTGCTTCAAATCTTGCAACTGGAGCAAACTTTTTATCTTAATAAATTCCTTCCTCCTGTGAGTAGCCTTTTGCAACCAACCTTGCTTTGTTTCTTGTCATAATTCCATTTTCATCCATTTTTTTCATGTAAACCCACTTTTTTCCAATTATACTCATGTTCTTTGATGCAGGAACCAACTTCCAAGCTTTATTTCTTTCAAACTGATTTAGCTCTTCTTGCATAAAAGATATCCAGTCAGGATCAAGTAGAGCTTCCTCAGTGTTCTTAGGCTCAATTTGTGAAAGAAAGCATGCATGTAGACACTCATTAGCAGTTGCACTTCTAGTCCTCACTCCAGCATTTGGATCACCAATAATTGCTTCTCTTATGTGACTCCTATCCCATTTCTTGCTGTGAGTTTGTTGACTTGAATTTTCTGCACCTTCTTCACCATTGGCATGACTTGCAGAACTTTCTCCTCTTTCTCCCCCTGAGTTTGTGCTATCGAATTCAGGTGTTTGAAATGAGCTTCCATTCTCATAATTCACTTGTTCATTAGAATCTTCATCCATTTTGTTGCTTGTGTCGACTTCAGCTTCATCTTCAGAATCACTATCAATGTTGAGATTTTTAAATTTAAGGGCCTCAGCTTCATTTTCATTAAGGCATTCCAAGCCTGGACACTTGTCATCATCAAAAGTCACATTTGTGCTTTCCATAATTTTATTTTGTTCAAGCACATAGACTTTGTAGGCTGTTCTCTCCAATGAATATCCCAGAAAAATTGTTTCAAAAACTTTAGAGTCAAATTTTCCCACATATTCAGAGTTGTCTTTTAGAACATAACACTTGCTTCCAAACGTATGAAGATGCTTCACAGTAGGCTTCCTTTTTGATAAGATGAGTTGGGTGATTTGCCAAGATTCTTGTTATTGAGATATCTGTTTTGAGTATAACATACAGTATTTACAGCTTCTTCCCAAAAACTTGTTGGCAATTTGGCATCTTGCAGCATTATTCTAGCAGCCTCTACTAGTGTTCTATTCTTTCTCTCAACTACCCCATTTTGATGAGGTGTTCTAGAAGCTGAGAATTCTTGAACAATGCCCTTATCTTTGCAAAATTCAGTTAAAGTTGCATTTCTGAATTCTGTTCCATTGTCACTACTCAATCTCTTCACACAATTCTGATCTTCAGCCTGCTTCTCAATTTTCTTGATGTGTTCAATTATGATGTGTGGAGTTTCATCCTTAGAATGCATAAATTCTACCCATATGTACCTTGAGTAGTCATCCACCATCACAAGTGCATATTTCTTCCTTGAAATTGATAAGACATTAACTGGTCCAAATAAGTCCATGTTGATAAGTTACAGAGGTGCACTTATGAAATTTACAGTTTTACTCTTGTGACTTGACTTCTTCATTTTGCCTTTTTGACAAGCCTCAAAAACTTCATTTTGAGCAAACTCTGAATTTGACATATCTCTCACTAACTCCTTTTTCACCAGGGTGTTGATTGCCTTGTAATTCAGGTGAGATAGCTTTTTGTGCCATAGCTTGCTCTGCTCTACTGATGCCTTGATGTAGAAGCAACAGATTCCTTCCTTGTTTGATAAGTGAAAATCCTCAACAAACAGGCTTCCCCTCCTTGCTCCTTTCAGAGCAACTTCACTAGTCTTTTTTCTGACGATTGAGCATTCTCCTCTGTCAAATGAGATATTGAATCCTTTGTCTATGAATTGAATGACACTCAGAAGAGTCACCTCTAGGCCAGCTACCAGTGCTACATCTTCAATGACAATATTTCCAGAAATTATCTTGTCATATCCCATTGTGAAACCTTTGCTATTGTCTCCAAAAGTCACTAATGGGCCAGCCATCTCCTCAAACTGTGATAGCAGGGCCTTATCACCTATCATATGTCTTACACATCCACTGTCTATGATCCATATGACCGTGCTTTCTTTGCCCTGCACACAATGAGGATTAAGTGTTTTTAGCTACCCAAGCAATGTTGGTTACTTTCTCCTTGCTAACAGAATTTGCAGAATTAGAGTGAGTTGATTCAGAAGGAACAGTGTGAACAGATTGCTTTGCATTTTCTTTTTTGTCTGTAGATCCAAAATTAACATATTTCAAATATTCTCTCAGTTTATGACAATCTGTCATCAATTTCATGTTGTAAGGTATGCAGTCAATTTTTTCACAAAAGAAGTAAGGGTCTTCTGCATTTGCTTCATTGTACTTGTAGGCTCCCACTTTTGGCTTGCTAACATCCTTTTTATAAAGGTGTGTTAGATAATTTATTGAGCCACATTTCTAACATTATTTTCTGGGGCCATCTACAACAAATGCAAAGTTGTTTCTCTTGTTTACTCCCATCTTTCCATTCATGTTCTTTTTCTTTCTTCATGTATTCTCAGTTTTGACTTCCCTGACAGGTGTCTTACGGGCTTGGTTAACCATGGGCTTCTTCTTTCTTTCAGTAGTAGGAGTGTTTTCTTCATTTTTCATTTCTTTATCTTCATCTGCAAGTTCTTGCTTGATGACCAACTCCACTTTATTGAAATTGACTTCACATGCCTTGAACACAGGTGACTGAACTTTTCTCAGCATAATTGGGACATCTTCGTTTACAATTTATTTTGCCTCTATCACTTTCAATTTTTTTGTTGATGTTCAAGGCATCATAGTCAAGACCAATAGCTATGTTAGCATATAGCTCGTTCTTCTCATGATACTGACCAATTAACTAAGAAGCATTCCTGAAGGACTTTAACTTCACTTCATTCTTCTCTATCTTTTCCCTCAACATAGCTTCTATTTTACTAGCACACTTCAGCTTGTTCTTCAAACATTCATTTTGATAGTTTCAAGCTCAACAAGCTGCAGTTCCAAATCTTACTTCTCAATCTCAAGTTTCTCATTAGCTTTTAACAGCCTACTAACCTCCTCAGTAGCTGCCACCATGCTAGTATGGATGTGAAACATCTATACACTCATCTTTTCAACAGTTTCTTTATATTGGATTGTATTTAAATCAATGGTAGTTAGAGTTGGTACCTCTAATTTTGATGAGGATGATTCTCCTTGCTCAAGAGCCATTAAAGCATAGTTTCCAAACTCTTCATTCTCATATTCATCATCAGTATCATCCCAACTCTTACCTTCTACGATGTAAGCTTTTCTAGACTGTTTCTTCAAGAAAGCTTCATACTTTGCCTTCAATTCCAAATATGCCTTGTCCTTCTTCACCGTCTTGGGCTTCCTGAACTTAGTAGCAAAGTGACCTAACTCATCACAGTTGAAGCATCTTATCTTTGATATGTCTACAGTTCCAGTTTTGTAGCCACCTTTGATAGCTGAGTTATACCGAGCTTTTGGTTTCCAATTGTTGCTGTTGGAAGACTGTCCCTTGTTCTTGAAAAACCTTGGTTTCTTGACTCTAATATTAGGAAATTTCCTAGTCAAGTAAGCCATGGATTGCTCCATTTCATCTAGCTCATCCAAGGTGCAGTATTCATCTTTCTTCAGTTCCAAAACAACTTGCTTCCGAGGTCCTTTGTTCTTTTGTTCCACATCTTGAATAACTTGAACTTGATCATCTTGCTCATCTTCACTTTCTTCACTATCATGTACAACTAAGGCACTGGAACCATCAACCACATGTCCATGGTTTGCCTTTAGTGACTTTCTTTGTAGCATTTCAAGTTCAAACTTTTTCAAGATTCCATACAGAACTTTCAGTGTTATTCTGCTCAGATCTCTTTCTTCTCTAATGGCTGATATCTTTTGTTCAAGTTGGCCAGGAAGCGCTAGAAGGAACTTCAGGTTAACCTCCTTAGCTTCATAATATTTATCATGTAGCTGCAAGTCATTTATCAATTTATTGAACCTCTTCAAAACTTCAGTAATTCCTTCTTTGGGCTTTGCCATGAATCTCTCATATCGAGACACCAATATTCTCCTTTGGTTGGATCTAACTTCCTTTATACCTTCACACAAATTATCTATTTTCTCCCAGATCTGTTTAGATGTGTCATATTTGACAATGTTATTGTACATGGCATTGTCAAGTGATTCTATCAGAATTAATTGCAGGCCACTATCTTGGGAGACTTTCTCTTTCTCAGATTCAGAGTATTTTGAAGGGTCTTTGGGTGTAAAAAGAGCTGGGATGACCATGTCTCCATCTGTAGATTCATCTACCCTTTCCATGGGGTGAAAGAGCCATTCTCGATAATTTGGATATATAATGGATTGGTCATCCTTATTGTTAGATATATTTGATAATGTTATGTCTAATGTGATTTGTGTTTAGTTTTCAGATCTTACCAAAACAGGACAAATCAGTACTTAACTGGAAATCAGTACTTATACTGAAGTCAAAACTTAAGTGGTCAGAACTTAAGTTATCAGGAGATATTTATCAGGAGATAATATCAGGACTTAAAGGAGACTTTCAGATAAGGAAAGCGACTGATTGAAAGGAAAGAAGATCAAGACAAACACAAGAAGAGATATGCATGAAGAAGGAATTCTATGAAGAATAGAATACTTGGAAGAAAAGATATCTGATTGATATATTTTAGGAAGCAGAATTATATTCCATATCAATTAGCGATTATCTTGTAACTGTGTAGTATATAAACACAGACATAGGGTTTACACTATAAGTGTTATCATTATCGAGAATAATATTCATTGTAACCCTAGCAGCTCTCGTGATATTTGTTTATCACTGAGAGAGGGCAGTTCTATACTGTAACAGAGTTTATTATATTGAATAAAGTTTGTTTTCTGTTACTTGAGTTCTTTAATTCGATATGATTGTGATAAACATTGTATTCAACCCCCTTCTACAGTGTGTGTGACCTAACAAGTGGTATCAGAGCAGATCTGTTAACACACAAACAGTTTAAGATCCAAAAACAATCATGTCTGAAGAAGAAACTCCAACCAAGCCCACCAAAACTGAAGAACCTCCAAAAACTCAAATCCATAGTCGATATGAGACTATTAGAGTTCCCATTCTGAAACCATCTGAATATTCCATATGAAAGGTGAGGATGTCTATGTTTCTGGAAGCTACTGATCCAGAATATCTTGACAGAATCAATGAAGGACCACACAAGACAACCAAACTCGCTGTTGTAGTTGCAAGTCAACCAGCAAAGTCTGTACCAAAGGAGAAAAGTGATTACACTGCTGAAGATATCTCTTCAATTGCTAAGGATGCTAAGGTACGACACTTGCTGCATAGTGCTATTGATAATGTAATGTCAAACAATGTAATCAACTGCAAGACTGCAAAGAAGATATGGGATGCTTTGGAAATAAGATGCCAGGGAACCGAATCAATTAAGAAGAACAGGAAGACTATACTTACTCAAGAGTATGAACATTTTGACTCAAAGCCTGATGAGTCAATAACTGGTTTATATGACAGATTTGTCAAACTCTTGAATGATTTGTCACTAGTCGACAAGGAATATGATCTTGAGGATTCAAATCTTAAATTCCTGTTACCACTTCCTGAAAGATGGGATTTGAAGGCCACCACTATAAGAGACAACTATAATCTTGAAGAAATAACTCTTGATGAAATTTATGGGATGCTCAAGACTCATGAACTTGAGATGGAACAAAGAAGCAAGAGGAAAGGAGGAATGTCAAGGATAGTTGCTCTTAAGGCTGAGGAGGAATCTCCCAAAACAGCTACCTCAAGGAAAGGCAAGGGAAAAGCTCTCATCACAAAGTCTGATACTGAGTCATCAACTTCTGATAGTGATGATGACTCGGAAACTGAAAGCTTTCCTGAGATGGATGCTGATGAAGAGATGATGAAGCTGTGTGCTCTTATGGTGAAAGGAATCACAAGAATTGCATACAGAAAATTCAGGAAGGGAAAGAAATTTTCAGGGAAGGTGCAAGTTCTGATAAGAAGAGTTTCAGAAAATCTGAAAACAAAGGAGGGAAGTCTGACAGAGGAGATTACACAAATGTCAAATGCTACAACTGTGGTGAGAAAGGCCACATATCTCCTAATTGCAAGAAAGTGAAGAGTGACAAAGGCAAGGCTCTTGTCACAAAGAAGAAAAGATGGACATACACTTCAGATTCTGAAAGTGAGGAAAACTATGCCTTGATGGCAAATGTTGATAGCAGTTCTGATGCTGCTGAGTTAAAGGTACCTCAAACTACTTATGCCTTTCATACTGATGATATTAATGAGTTGAGAAGATATCTTAAAACCATGTTCATTAGTTATAGAGATCAAACTTTAACATGTGAAAGATTAACTTCTGAAAATCTCGCTTGTAAAAAGAGGAATTATTATTTAGAAAAAGAGTTAGTCATGTTCCATCAAACTCAAAAAGATAGAAATGATGCTTTTTATGTTAGGGATGAAGTACTTAAAATGAATGAATCCCTAAAAACTGAGTTAGAAAAGGAAAGAGAGATTATCAGAACTTGGACTAACTCTGGCAGAACAACTCAGAATTTGTTAAGTAGTGGAAACTGGAAAGAGGGCTTAGGTTATGGAGATGATAAGAATGATAAAGGAACTGTAGAAATTGAGCCTATAGTTGTTAAACAAAAGTCAAAGTTGAAACCTGTTAAGTTTATAGCTGTAAAGTCTGATACTGATAAATCAGAAGTTAAAGAGGAATTAACTCCTGGCAAACTAAAATAGGAAAAGCCAACTGAAGTTAACGTAGGCTTAAAGACAAAGAAGCAGCTTAAGCATAAGCTGAAAGATGTTAAGAATGTAAACAAGGTAAAGTCACCTAGGAAAAATAGGAATGGAAAGGATGGTGTGAATAAAAGTAATGATTACAAGCCTGTTCCTAATGTTCCTAGAAAAACATGTTATAACTGTGGAAATTCTAACCATCTGGCTTCTTTTTGCAGGAAAAATAAGAACATAAACTCCTTACCTTCAAAGTCAGGAGTTAAGAGTCAGTCTGTTAGATATAGGCCATAAAATCCTTATTTTCATTGTGGTAGTTTATGGCATTCCATTTATACTTGTAAGGAATATCATAGTTTGTACTATGATTATTATCAAATAAAACATTCTTTAAAGAAAGTTAGCATTATTCCTTCTAGTGTAAGTTCTGATACAAAGTTTGATAGTGTAAACGCTGATAAGAAAAATGTTAACATAAACTTTGATGCTAAATCCGCTGCAAATGTTAACAAACTTAATAAGGCCAAAGGATCCAAGCAAGTCTGGGTCCTTAAAACTAATCATTAATGGTCTTTATGATTGCAGGGCAACAGGAAAAACATCCTAGTTCTGGCCAGTGGATGTTTAGGACATATGACTGGAAATAAAGCCCTGCTATCAGACTTTGTGGAAAAAGCTGGCCCAAATGTTTCTTATGGAGATGGCAACATTGGAAAAACCTTGGGATATGGAAATATCAATCTGGGGAATGTCATCATTAAAAAAGTAGCTCTGGTCTCAGGACTTAAACATAATTTGCTGAGTGTTAGTCAAATCTGTGACAGAGGTTATCATGTGGATTTCTTTGAAGAACACTGTGAAGTTGTAAGCAAATCTACAGGAAAAGTTGTTCTGAAAGGATATAGGCATGGTAACATTTATGAAGCCAAGCTTTCAACAAGTACTGATGGTTCTGCAATCTGTCTGATAAGTAGAGCATCAATTGAAGAAAGCTGGAATTGGAACAAGAAACTCTCTCATTTAAATTTCAACAATATAAATGAACTAGTCAAGAAAGATCTTGTGAGAGGACTGCCAAAATCAGTATTTGCTCCTGATGGCCTTTGTGATTCATGTCAAAAGGCTAAACAAAGAAAATCTTCATTCAAGAGCAAGACTGAATCATCAATTCTTGAGCCTTATCATCTACTACATGTTGATCTATTTGGTCCAGTGAATGTCATGTCTATTACAAATAAGAAATATGCTATGGTCATAGTGGATGAGTTCACCAGATACACATGGGTGTATTTCTTGCACAAAAAAAGTGAAACTGCATCTATCTTGATTGATCATGTCAAGCAACTCGATAAATTAGTCCAAGATTCTGTGAAAATCATAAGAGTTGATAATGGCACTGAGTTCAAGAATTTGATCATGGAAGAGTTCTGCAAAAACCATGGAATCAAGCAGGAATTTTCTGCTCCTAGAACTCCACAACAAAATGGAGTTGTTGAAAGAAAGAATAGAACTCTTATTGAAGCTACACGAACTATGCTTGATGAAGCAAAACTACCAACCTATTTTTGGGCTGAAGCTGTGCAAACTGCTTGTTTCACTCAGAATGCAACACTCATTAACAAGCATGGAAAGACACCATATGAGATGGTGAAGAAAAAGAAGCCAAATCTGAAGTATTTTCATGTATTTGGATGCAAGTGTTTTGTTCTTAAGACTCATCCAGAACAGCTATCCAAATTTGATTTAAAAGCTGATGAAGGAATTTTTGTTGGATATCCACTTTCCACAAAAGCCTTCAGAGTCTATAATTTAAGAACAAGGGTTGTCATGGAATCTATCAATGTCTCCTTTGATGATAAAAAGATTACTGGACTTGAAGATTTCAATGATCATGATCAGCTGAGATTTGAAAATGAAGATTTAATTTCTGATACTGTAAATGTAATAACCCCAATTTTTGGAATTTTTTTAAAACCCTTATGAATAGTGATTTTGCTGATTATGTTGAATAAAAAAACTTTTCATACCACACTTTGTAGAGGTTTCTTTATTGTTATTCTGAGATCTTATTAGTACTCTATATGGTATATAAGTGTATTTAAAGATCGTCAGAATCCAAATTCGAACACTTTGATTTTTCCCGAAAATCCACCAGATACCGAAAGAATTGAGTACAAGGTAACAGGATAAAAAGGATTTAAATTCAAGGATTATAAGAGAGGATCATATAAGAAATATAATATATTGAGAAAGGTTTAGGGGAACCCAAGTAATAAGATCCCGGGTATGATCCCTCAAACGATAAACGAGAACGAAAATTAAGCGAACCGTATAACAGATAAGCGGTCATTAACCAACCAATTAAGCAAGGATTAGCATAAGAAGATGCTTCCACCACCAAGTGATGACAAGTGGCAAGAGATGAAGTCACCAAGATGATGTCATGCTTAGACATACTCCACTCACTTTAAACAACCAACAAATCATCCAAATATCCCATTCACTTCATTTTCCACCACAAAAACATTCAACAAAGCAAATACTCTCCCAAGAACACATAGCTCACGGCTTTTTCATTTTTTCAAGGAGAAAAATTCCAAAAATCAAGTTTCTAACTTTGTTAATTTGCAAGGTAATTACCCAAGGTCCATTATGATTAGATAAGCATATCCTAGGAGTTTAAGCTTCTATTTCTTCATGAATCTCTTCCAATAAATCAAGGAAGAAGATGATGAATGGTGTTTTCAAGATTACTAACTTTATTTTCTTTGATTTCCTTTAAGATCCAAGCATTCTTAAGCTATCTCAAGGCTTCTCAAGGCTTCTTAAGGCTTCCTAGCTACTCTAATCACTCCAAGGAAGGTATAACACCTCCAAACCCTAACTTTACTTTGAGTATTAAGATGGTTTTGATTTTTATAGTAAATGAGAAGCATGATGCTTGTGTGTTTAGAGTTTGGATTGGATTTGTAGTGATTTGGATATTGAAATCTTGTTTATTGTTAATGAAACTTAAGTATAGCTAGTAGTTCATGTGTGGGGTTGTATAAATTGGAAAATCTTGAGGTTTTGGGACTGATGTAGTAAGTTTTGGATGAGGGTTAATTGTATTGTTGGTTGTGAGTTTAATGGTGGTTGTTTGGGGTGGTTTAAAACTTGGTAATCGCGTAAACATAGCCGTCGTAATGCCCGATTTATTTTAGACTGTTTTTGTTCTTAACATCAGGACCCGTGAACTCACTGTTAGGTTTTGACCATTGCCATTATTAGATAGTTCATGTTACGAGCTTCGTTTTGATATGTGGTTCATTTGAATCCGATGTACGGTTTAGGAGAAACGACCGTTTTAAGTAACGGCGCTTCGCGACCGAACCATTACCCCTCGCCTTACTTTGAAACCTTGGTTAAGGACTTTAAATGACTAATTGGGGTATGAAGCAATTACTTTAAGTGGATTAGGCAGTTGGTAAGGTACTCACGAAAGAATCGCCTTAAAACTCTTAATGGTTAATTTATTAAAAATGGTGGAGCCGAGGGTACTCGAGCGACTTAAGTGAATCGTTAAACGCGAAAGCGAACGTTAGGGGTCTAATTGGTTAAAGTCTAGTTTCTTAAGCGACCGGGGATTAATTCCGACTTATGTTGTTGTTCATAGGTTATCGGACCCACTCTAAGCTTAAGTCTATCCGGGAACACTCAGGCAAGTTTTCTACCCGTTATATTGTTGTTGTGATGTATATATGTATATGCATTATCTTGTGATAAGTGCATGATTGTTATTAGCAAAGTCTTGCGATATATTGGAGCATGTGATATGATATATATATGCATGCCTGTTTTGTAATCTTGATATTCTATTATCAATTCAATTGCTTATAAGTTGCATAATACCTATGCTAGAGATAAGCAGTAGTTGCGTATAACCTTAGTATAGGGGACCCAAAGGTGAACGTTTTCTAAACCGGGAGTCGATGTTCCCGAGTATAACATATATATATATATATATATATATATATATATATTTATATATATATAGATATAGTTTTCAAAACTATTAATCAAATAAGGTTTATTCGATAACTTTATTTTATTTAATGAATATTATTCTGAATATTCATTCGAGGACTTATGACTTCGTTTATTTTATTTAATGAATATTATTCTGAATATTCATTCGAGGACTTATGACTCCGTTTATTTTATTTAATGAATATTATTTTGAATATTCATTCGAGGACTTATGACTCCGCTTATTTATTAAATAATATTCTTTATTTTATTAAAGAATAATGTTTCGATAATCAAACTTATTTTTGATTATTCAAATAAAGATCATACTTTCGTATAAGTATATCTTTGGTTATTTAATATTCACTTCAAGTATGAGTTTTTAAAACTTCTACTTCAATTATTTTTATAAAGATTATTCTTTATGGGAATATTATTTAAATAATAATATTCAGATATTTCCTAATATATCGAGACTGATTTATTTCATTAAATCAGCATTACTCCAAACATTCTTAAAAATGTTTTCGAGTCTTTAAAATGATTTTTAAAAGTTAGAGCGGATCCCAAAACTCATTTTTATATTTAAGATCTTCCTTTCGAAGGGGATTTAACTACTCACTCAAAACCTGAGGGATCCGGCTCTGTGGTGTATTTTACATTCGCAACGAGGTTGCTGTTTTGAGAAAACAATTTGATTACTTGCCCAATGTTCGGGAAGTAAGCCCATCTAATTGAGTCGGCATAAGCGACAGGCCGGGGTACGGTCTATGAAGGTGTAAGAGGCTGGGTGACAGTCCATCCACGCGTGAGTGGCTGGGTAACGGTCTAGCGCGAGGTCCTAATGCGGCCAGGGTGATGACCGGCGAGGAATTCATCCATCTATAGTAGAAAAGGTTACTTATTGGTATCTTTGCCTGATCAGCAAGATATCGGGTTTATGCCAATTCTTTTCCTTTCCAAAAATTCATTGGATGTTATAAACTCTGTTCATACTTTACATGACAGAGGTTTTCAGGAAATGTATAAGAGATATATATGTGGATATATATCGGGACTTAATGAAGTATCTCGTAACTTCATTTCATTCAATAATATTTCAAAGATTTAATCTATTCAAGTCTTATCTTGTAGTCTCATCAGTGTGATGAACTTTTGAAACTGATGATACCTTGAACGGTGGTAGTTCAAGTAGTATCCGGAAAAGATATAAGTATATTGGAGTATCTTGTAACTTCATCTTTTCAACTTATGTCTGGTTAATGATTATCTTATGCATGACAAAGATTTTCACAAAAACGTTGAGACAAGGCTAGATATATGAGATCACCTTGCAACGATATTTTTATACAGTTATAAACTGGAACTCTGTGTATATTTTACATGTCAGAGGATTTCAAAGATTATGAAAAGTATATATACTTATATACTGAATATTTTGCGACTTGGTCGCGTTAAGATATCAACTTGGTTCATTTCTTCTTGACCAAGACTTTCATGAGTACTATGAGAATGCTCATATATTGTTAATTAATATACATATTATTTCGATGGGCTTGCTCACCCTTGCTTTCTTCTTTCATCACACAACAACAGATAGAAAAGATGAACAGGGCCAAGCTTCCAATTCGCAAGCAGTTAGGAAACGTTCCACAGTTTTCTGGAAGCGTTGATGCCGCCGTAGCTGAGGTAGGAGCTACCAATAGACTAGGTTTTCAACTATTGATGAACTAGACTTATGTATAATATGAATTGTAATAATGGCAAGGAATATGTAAATTATTCAGAAACCCTTTTAAGGTGTAACGGTTTATAATTGTGGAATAAAATTACTTGTGTTATTTTTGGTATTCATCTCTGAGACTATAACTTGTGGTGTGTGTGTGTGTATTATGGGGTCACAATACTCAGTAGTTGGTTGACTGTTAAGATTAAGTATTGATAAGGGAAATGGAACTCGTGACAACCCGAATCCCCGACCCTGGATTTGGGGGTGTTACAGAAATGGTATCAGAGCTAAGCGTTATAAACCTCGGAGATGATGTGACGTTAAGATAATAAGTTCACTAAGATAATAAGAACTCTTGCAAAGTTCATAGTCGGGCTACCTAACGTAGTACTGACAGTTAAAACCCTTATGGGAACCCTTATAAATATTGTGATAGAAGCGTAGTTCGTTATCGTATATAGTAGCGGGACTCCGAACCCTGAGGTTGAGGAGCAACAGTGCGATGATGTTTTATTACTGATTGGGGATCGGATTGTGGATCCAATGGAACACCCTAATGAGGGACCGGATGATATTCATATTGAGGATGTAGCGGTTGAGGATGTTATCCCAGAAGGGATTGTTGTTGAGAAGGATCTCATGGAGGATCCTAACAAGACTGAAGAGATGATCGCTGAGGAATTGATAACCATGATTAGGGCGACTACCAGAGGTAGGATTGGCCGGTCACTGCCGGAGGTTCGTTCAAGTTTGTAAAGATAGTAGCCCCTTTAATGCGGCTTACTCGTCAGACTGAGAAGTTCGAATGGACAGAGAAATGCGAGAACAACTTTTAAGAACTGAAGAAAAGGTTGGTGATGTCCCCTCTGTTGGCATTGCCAGATGGAAAATGAGATTTTGTGAAGTGTAGTGATACTTCGCATAAGGAATTAGGGTGCTTCTTATACAGCACAGCAAGGTAATCGCGTACGCGTCAAGACAATTAAGGGAATATAAAATCCGATATCCCCACCCATGAGCTTGGGCTCGTGGCAATAGTTTTGCCCTAAAGATTGGAGGCATTGCTTGTATGGAGAGAAGTGCGAGATTTACACAAGCCATAAGTGCTCTAGTACATTTTCACGCAGAAAGAGCTCAACATGCGCCAAATGAGGTGGTTAGAGCTAATCAAGGATTATGATTATGAGATTCTTTATCATCCAGGGAAAGCCAAAATGGTGGCTAATGCCCATAGTAGAAAGGAGAAACTCAAGATGATATTGTCTCTAAGAGAGTTGATTAGAGATTTTGAGAAAATGGAAATAGAAGTGAACGCAACCGGAGCCGGTACCGAAAAGCTGTTTGAGATCACTACTCAGCTACTCAAGGAATAAGAGAGTCTGCGTGGGATGCCCAAGGATTTTTCTCCAAAGATCAGAAGAAAAACACTTATACGCTGAGTCTTGAAGAATAAAATTTTGACCGAGGTTAACAAAAGATTCTGAATTAATCCATTAACGACTACCTAAACAAAGCTGTATGGTAATAGATGCCTTATGTCGACAGAAAGGATTGGATGTAAATAAGACCACCGAGGAGTTAGTAAACGAATTGGAAAGAGTAAGAGATGTTTAAATGTTTGGAAACAAGGTTGAAAACGAGTACCGCCTATCATCTTTGAATTGAGAGTCAAGGTACAAAAGTGATTCAGGAAAGGTACAATATGTTGAGAGGTGGAGTTTTAAGGAAACACTGGAATGATCATTTATTAGCGATGTCAACTTTGTAATGCCACTTTACCAAGCTTCATGTGAATGCAAGTATAGGTCCCCATTTCTATTAAAATAAAGTGGGAGAAAGAAAGTTGTCAAATTCTCAGTAAGATCAACACACCAAGAGCGTAATGATATTGATTGAAGCAGCTCGGAGTAGACAAAGGAAGAAGGCGAAATTATATTGAGAAAGAATATGAATATAGAAATAGGACCAGTAGTGTTAGTAAAAGTGTCATCTTATAAGAAACTGGATAAGTCTAAGTAGAAGGGACAGGTTAAGTCCTAAAATTAGTGAACCATTCGAGGTATGGATAAATACATATAAAGTTGTTCGTGAATGATATGACCATCACACCAGTGTGTATACCTAAGGTATTTTACTTGTCAAAATTAAAGTGATAAGTATTGGATTTGAATAAAGTAATTGATCAGGAGCCAATGGGGCTCTTGTCCAAGTTGTTCTGCATATAGTTATCAATCCAAATTCTTGATCGTTAAAGCCAAGTCCTTGGAAATGAGTGCATACCTATTGTGAGTACGTTTGAACCCTCGAGTAGAAGGGTCTAATTAGAAATTTGAGTCAGATATGCTTGACAAATATCCTCAATTAATTAGTTAGACCAAATTCTGAGGACAAAATCCTTTTAAGGGGGAAAGGATATAACGACTCGTGTGTTTTTGAATTATTTAAAATATGTAATTATTACGGAAATTATTAAATAAAATATGTGTATTGGTTTTAACTGCTCTGTGTTGGTTGATTATTATATAGGTGTAATTTATAATATACCAGGTTGTTCGTGTGATTAATTATGGAGTCGTATTGGATTGTTTTCATTGTCAAAAGTGGATTTAGTGCAAATTTATTTGCATAAATATTGGGAATGTTTTAAAAATTATTTTTATAATTTTATAATTACAATAATTATTTTTAGGATTTTATAAAATTAAGAAATCAATATTTTATTAATTAATTATCTTTAAATGATTTTCTGAATGATTTTCTTTGTAAAATCCATATTTAATTCTAAAATTCTTCAAAAATTATGAAACTCATATTTATTTAAGTTTGGAATATTCCGAGAATTTTAAAATTATTTTGGAAATTTTCGGGATTAATTTCACGCGCTCGTTGTTTCGCTTCATTGATAAAAGCGGATATAAAGTACATTTTAAAAATCGTTTTAAAATTTCAAAATTCATGTTTTTATTAACTTCGGGATATTTATAATATTTTAAGATTATTTTCATGATTTTCTGAATCTGTTTTAAGTACACCTCGATTCGTTAAATGAGAAATACGGGTATAAATTGCATTTCAGAAATTATTTTAAAATTACGAAATTTATGTTTTTATAAACTCCGGGATACTTATGATATTTTAATAATATTTTCGTAATTTTCGGGGGCTATTTTATTCGCACCTCATTTCGTTAAATTCGAATTTCAGGGCAAAAATAGACCTTTAAATCTTCGTAATTATCGCAAAAATTACGTGTCTATTTATTTGACACGTATCTTGAATCACAGATACGTTGCAGCTTCTTAAATTTCAATCGAATTCATCAGAATTATTACAATAAAAACAATTGATTTGGGGTAAAAATCAATCTTTGCTCTCTCTCTAAAATCCCTTCTCTGCTCCCCACTTCTTCTCTCCCCATTTTCTTCTTCTTGCTTCTTGTGCTCTGGTTGTCGTCGTCTCTGTTATTCCGGCCCCTCGCCGCCGACTTCGGATTGGTGGCTGTCTTGGTGGTTTTGCTGCGTATATATATATACTTGTGAGTGTATGTATATATGATTCGTGGGTTTGAGTTTTGTTGGTTACTGCTGTTATACGTTTCTGCCATCCTTTTCTTCATCTCCGGCCGCCGCCGTGGTTTCTCCGGTGAGGTGGTCGGCGTGCGTGTGACGCACGTGCGTGTGTCCAGTTGTGTTGCTGTTGTGTTAATTGATGCATTTGGTTCGCTGTTTCCATGAACTCGAGGCTGCCATTTTATGAATTTAATTTATTAATTGTTGTAATATTCGTATGACTTCATGTGATTATCCGAATTATGGATTTCGATTATTCCGAATTTTTAATCGGGAAAATTCGCGTCGGAAACCCGAAATAACGGGTACCCGCGAATTTTACCGCCGTCGGCGATGAGCCTCGGCGAGCCGACGGTGGACTGTGATGTTTATTCTGAGTCCTAAAAATTTCAAAATATTAATTTAGTTCGAGAAATATTTATCCGATATTTAGAGTTTGTATTGAGACTTGGATTTTGTGTTGAAACTTGGATTGCGTATTTAATTGTGATTGGGTTATGAATTTGAGTTGACTGGAGTTGTGATTGTTGATTGGTTTGACGGCGAATTGTTTCGACGGGTAGTCCGATAAACAAAAGAGACGCTGCCCGATTTCCGGGAAATTTACCTACGAAAATACGGGAGCGTATCCGATGATTATCGGATTGTCGAATGGTTACATGGATATATATATGTTCTATATAGAACTTGATTGCACGATGTGATGAAATAATTTGCTAAAATCCATAACCCCGCTTTTGTGAAATTACAAGTATACGTATTTTCGGAAAGCGAACACCAAACCGATTTCTCAAGAATGTGAACCCTGACTGTTGGGTGTGTTGTTATATTATAATAATCCATATAATTACGAATCGGGTTTGAATATCATTGGGTAAAAATTAGTATCGAGGATGTGTCAAGCATACCTAGAAATTTAACATAGGGTATTTCGACCCTGTAGGTTATAATCAGGAACCTGAAAGTGAACGATGGACTAGAGATGACCTAGTACTCAATCGACGAGCTCAGTAGAGTTTCAACCAGAAAGACCTGAGTGTCAAAGTCGAATCCAATGGGATCCAGTGATTGTACGTTAAAGCCTGAGCGACAGAGTCGGCTCAGAGTTGATCAGTAATAGTTATAAAGCCTTGTAAGGCAAGTATTTATGAACTTTTCTTCAAGATATATTACCAATGTTTTCGAACTATTTTATAACATATTGCTATCATTAAACATAACTCCTGTTTTATAATGCATATGCTTCAAACTATTTACCCTTAAACCTTGATTCTTTCTTGATCTTGAGCCGTAAGCCTTATTCTTTGCAAACTGTACTTTGTTGATCCTCAAATATCAAATCACACCAATATGATACTACTCCCCAGAGGTATAACTACTAAACACCAAACACTGAAACAAAAATTGTTTGGAAACACAGAAACTTTTATACTGCAGCCATTCTTTAAAACCTCAAAGAACTATACCTTGAAAAACCATTATTTGTCTAATACCTGATCCTTTTACAGGTTGAAAACCGTTTCTCGTACATACCTTGATATACCCTTATGACACTCACGAAACGCATTACGCTTTTGTATAAATGCTTTATCAATGCAGATTATGATCTTGCTTATTGAGTTACATCGTTTATTATACTGAATTATTTTAGGATTGGATAGTTTTCTTATATGGACCAGATTTGTGGTCAGACCAGATTCGTGGTCGAATTAGGCCAATGTGTGCCTTGGATCTAGTAATTAGAGCAGTGTTGTGTGCTTTGCTCGGGGTTAGTGCGTGACTGATCAGCAGCCTAACCTTGGTTTTATAACTTAAAATGAATATCTAATTCTAATGATTAGTTAAAAAAAACTTGATTCATCTGAATCATCTCACTTGATCATTGTTTAACCTCAGTTTTCGTTATTATGACTTGCTGAGCTAGTTAGCTCACTCTTGCGAATCTTTTTATGTATTCTACAGTTAAAAAGTGATACGGTTGATAGCGAAGTTTCCCAGTTCAATGTACGAGCTAGGATTCCAGATTGAGTTTGATCGAGCTAGCAGAAGCTTATGGAGGTAGTGAGATAGTAAGATTGTAAGAATAATTTTATTATCAGTTGTAAGTTAAGTTAGTTGGGATTTGGTACGTTGTAATAAAAATTAAGGTTGTGGCTTGTTTTCATACTTAAACCTGTTGCGATCCATGGTTACATAGAGCAGGGTCATTGCAATTAATATTTCATATACAGGTTGATATATTGTGTTTGTGTTGTGGACCCCAAACTTCTGACCCGGGTTTGGAGAGCGCCACAGGTTGGTATCAGAGCTACAGGTTATAAGTCACTGAAACAAGCCTAGATTGTCGAGAATGGGTAGAGGGTTAAGATTAGGAGTAGGAAATAGAAAAATAAGACGTTGTGAGGTTGAGTGCGATGGTATAGTAAGTCTTCGGCACGGTTCGTGTTGCGATTCGGGATTCTCAGCTTGCGACGTGAATTCCAGACAATGGTAATGGCAGATTTTAATTTCCCTGTGTTATTTGATCATTTGGAGCTTTCCGTTCGAGGATCGTCATCTTCTCTCAGATTGGAATTGCACCTTGTTCCCCCACCAGTATTAACGACACTACCTTTTGTTATAACGGCTGCACTTCTTCAAGCTATTCTACGCTAAAAAATTTCCGCCTCTTGATATAAGATTACCTATTCAAGAACCACCATATGTTTATTCTTGTTTCACTGGACATTCGGCTGTGAGTGTATCTCTTTACTTTACCCTACATCCTGTTCTATACCCCCAGTTTAGAACTTGTCCTATGAAGCGATTGTACCTGCGAGGATGGATTCGAGAGCTACAGTAAATGGTGAGTGCTTGAGTTATAAATAGAGGTGAGACGAAGTTTAGAAAGGAGATTTAAGTGTTTCAGAGGATAGCTGTTATCAGGTTAAAAGAAGCCCTTAGTGACTAAGCCACCCGTGAATAAGTATGGGATGAACTAGATGAATTTTGAAGGAGTAAGAGAGAAAAGTATAAACCTGGGATTTTGTGAAATTAAATGATGATGATGATAAATGCGATATGTAAAGTAGTAATGTGATGTGATACGAGCAAACTTTGTTCTATGAAATAGACTTATTGACTATTGGATAGCCTGTTTTACTTAACTACTGCAATGAGAATGTCGGGAGTATTACCAGTATGGAAGCTTTGACGTGAAGCAACGAATAAGATATCATGCAACGATAATTGAAGTTTTCGTCGATTAAGGAAGGCAAATGGACCCAATAAAGGAGAAAAGGTAGATTGGAGTGAATGAATTTTTATGTAATTATTTCTTTAATATGGTATCTTGTTATAGGTCGGAAGGACAACAACCAACTCATATAGTAAGGACAACCAGGGTTGTGATTTTCCAAACTTTTAAACAAGTTTTCGAAAAAGATTTCCCTTTATAAATTTCTAAAAGCCTTTTCGAAAAATGATTTTTTTAAAATATTGGTTGTCAAGTTACTACTTGAGTTTCTTGTTTGTTAAAAAAAACTTGGATTGCATGGAAGGATACTTACTTCAGACTTAGTATTGCTAATTTTGAGAACGAAGTAACCTATGATTATGAAGAAGTTGATTATTCCTAACAGTAAAGTGCAAGTATTGTTTGATAAAATTTACAACAGAATCAGCGTACGGAGTAACTATACATTCAATTACTAGGACTATCATAGTTCGAAGAATTCATTGATTTTACAGAAGCCGGAGCGTGATCGCAGAAGATTGGAAAGATTTTCGGACCTCTCTAAAAGCAGAATATTATTAACAAAAGGACCATTATGTCGAATGGTACGTGGTTATTCTAAATTAAAAGAGGAATCTCGAAGTTACCCGGTAGAACCGCCATTATGATCGAATTATTAAAGTATTATACGTGTAAGTGCGATATTAAAGACGCAAGACTTAACAAGTAAGAATTCGTTATAATGCTTGATTTGCGAAGATATTTCAGCGGACTTTTTAAAGTTGTTATATGATGCAATTGGTATATGATCGAATAAGCTTGAAAGATGAATATAAGTGAAATGTGGATGGTGACCAATGGTATCGTTCTAGTTTTCAATATTACAGCGTATATTCCTTCTCAATTCCTAAAAATGTATGAACTTCTTTCCTCAAATAAACTCTTTTCTATGATATCGAAAATAAGGATATTCCATTCCTTTCAAATTTATTTGCTTCCCTCAAGTCTTGATTTCTGATTGGGATAAACAGTGTTATGGTGAGACACTTTGTCGGGATGACGAAGAGTCGGGTGGGATGCCACCTAATCATGTGTTGTATGCCTTATGGTATGAAAGACTGGCCATCTTAAGTACCAATGTGGTTGTCTCATTCATATTTAAATCCTTGTTTCTTCTTTCTTTTCAACTCTAATTTTGTTGGATTTTGAATCCTTCTAGTCATTTCATTGTACTGTCATTCTATGCAAGAGGTTTTCAAACAGAAATCAACGTATCCTGAATTAAGCGGACGAAGTTCCATCTACGTCTTATGCATGGGAAGGAAATAAGGGCACCTGGCGAGGATTGAAAAGCACTAGTCTCAGTGAAGAATCCACTAAGAATTAAAGGAATCTACTCCAATAAGGAATACGTTTTTTAGAACGAGAATATGCGATTTTCCTGTGAAATATGTTATTCAGAATACGGACGTGATGATATGGATGATCAGGGTGAATACCTTATGCGTTAAAATATTAAAAGATGTGGAAGAAACTTAATTGTTTGTCTCTCAAGGTTTTGTTGATAAAATAAATTACCCTGTTGAATTGATAAGATTGTGAATAAAAGACTAGCAAGTCAAGAATGTGTAATTGCTAAATAAGTGGGTACCAATGGGGGAAATTGAGATTTCTGGCAATAAGTTGTGAAGAATTGATATTAGGAAAGATGAGAGGATTTGATATTATTCTAAGAAATGGATTAACTATTAAAGCGTGATGCCCAGACAAACCGTCGTGATGAAAAGATAGTTCCGAGGACGCCAAATGAGTAGGTGGTGAGGTTCAGAAGATGAAAGAAGGTAGAGAATTTGTTAACGATGACTTAAGCTAAGAGGTTACGGTGACCAAGAGGTAAGTACTATGGTGATTATGAGATAAATAAAAGTCAGAAGCAAACAAAATTTGAAAATTTTATAACAATTAAGGAATTTCAAGATATGTTCCCGATGAGTTATCGATATTCCTCCAGATAAAGAAGTGAAGCTCACGATTAACTTGGCACCTGAAACGAAGCCAGTGACCAGGGCCTTACACAAAATGGCACCAGTTAGAATGAGGAAGTTAGCAAAGCGGATGCAAGAAATGCTAGAAGAAGAAGTAATTAAACCCAGTGTATCCCATGAAGTGCACCAGTACTATTTGTTAATAAGAAAATGGAAGTATGAGATTATGCGTCGACTAAAGCCAACTCAACAAGTTTACTATCAAGAGTAAGTATTTGTTACCTCGAACTACTGATTTGTTGATCAAACAGAAGAAGCAAAGTATTTTTTTAAAATTGATTTAAGATCTAGGTGTTACCAATTAGAGATTGAATTTATGGACATAATCTTTAAGGAATATTTGGATGAGTTGTAATTATGTTACTTAAAGTCAACGGAGGACCGCGCGAAGCATTTAATGACAACTGAGGAATCAGAGAAGAAAGAAGTTGTATATAAAGTTTGCAAGGTGAAATTTTTGATGATAGAAAGCATAAGTAATCAGTGAGGAGTAGACCAAGGTAGATCCAGTAGAAATTAAAGTTATTATGAATAAAAAAAGGCCAAAAGTACCAACAAAAGTAAGAAGTTTCACTATGGACCGGTTATTACTGAAAATTTGTGCAAGATTTCTTGAAAAGTTGCAATACCTTTGGCAAAGCTAATCAGAAAAAGCAAGAAGTTTATATGAAATGGAGAAGAGTGAAGAAAGTTTTGTGAAGTTAAATGAAATAATGGCTACAACACTTTCTTTATCACTTTGAAGGTATTAAGGAGATTTTGTAGTTTATAGTGATGCTTCTCATAAGGGAGTAGGCTGTGTGTTGATGCAGTATAATAGAGTTATTGTATATGCATCCAGACAACCGAAACCTTATGAGCAGAAGTATCCTACCCATAATTTGGGATTAACAGTAATAATATTCATTTTGAAAGATTTGGGAAACATGATATGTATGGAGAAAGGTGTAAGATCTATACGGGCCATAAGAGGTTGAAGTATGTATTCACGAGGAAAAGCAAGGATAGAGGAACGCAATAACGGACATAGAAATTATATCGGAAGAATTTTCTATGGAATTTTAGAAGTTGGAATTGGGAGTCAGAGTTTATAATCCAAACAGGAGCAAGGATAAATAGTATGACCTTTCAGTCGAAGTTGTTAAGAGAAAGATAAGGAGATGTCAAAAGAAGATAACGAATCACGATGTTAGCAATAGTGAAAGGAAATTTATGCGCCCAGGAGAACGATCATGATATCCCCAGGTTCTCTTCCAGCACTTGGAAGTTACAAGTAGAAGAATTAAGAAATGAGATACCACGGGGAATTCATAATATAAAGTATATACTCTATTGAAGTGATGCCAAAATACATGGAAATAAAAGAAAAACAGCGATAACGAGGTATAAGAAGGATATTTCAAAATGGATTAGAAAGTGTTGGACACGTCAAAGAATTAAGGTGAATTATTGGAGGCTTAATGGATAAGGCAGACTAAGGAGTGGTTTTACCAGAAGTGAATCATAAAGTATACCAGTGAGGTTGTTGAAGAAAAGGAATAAAATTATGACATTGTGTACTGATTATCGGAAGTTTAAAAAAACAAAGAATAAGAATAAGTGACCCCTACAAAGAATTGATTACTTACGAGATCTAATTCAAGAAGTGTGTTATGTCTCAAGGATTAACTTAACATCCGACCTGAGAAAATATCAGAGATAATGATTAAAGTAAGTTTAGAGCATTGCAAACTCTGATGATATTATGTGAAATGACAAGTGTATCAAGTGGCTATAAGGAATTAAGGAACATGGTGTATAAGGAGTATTTGGATAAGCAAATGGTATTTATTGATAACATCCTCAGCTACTCAAGGAATAAGAGAGTCTGCGTGGGATGCCCAAGGATTTTTCTCCAAAGATCAGAAGAAAAGCAACTATATGCTGAGTCTTGAAGAATAAAATTTTGACCGAGGTTAACAAAAGATTCTGAATTAATCCATTAACGACTACCTAAACAAAGTTGTATGGTAACAGATGCCTTATATCGACAGAAAGGATTGGATGTAAATAAGACCACCGAGGAGTTAGTAAACGAATTGGAAAAAGTAAGAGATGTTTAAATGTTTGGAAACCAGGTTGAAAACGAGTACCGCCTATCATCTTTGAATAGAGAGTCAAGGTACAAAAGTGATTCGGGAAAGGTAAAATATGTTGAAAGGTGGAGTTTTAAGGAAACACTGGAATGATCATTTATTAGCGATGTCTTTGGAATGCCACTTTACCAAGCTTCATGTGAATGCAAGTATAGGTCCCCATTTCTATTAAAATAAAGTGGGAGAAAGAAAGTTGTCAAATTCTCAGTTAGATCAGCACACCAAGAGCGTAATGATATTGATTGAAGCAGCTCGGAGTAGACAAAGGAGGAAGGCAAAATTATATTGAGAAAGAATATGAATATAGAAATAGGACCAGTAGTGTTAGTAAAAGTGTCGTCTTATAAGAAACTGGATAAGTCTAAGTAGAATGGACAGGTTAAGTCCTAAAATTAGTGAACCATTCGAGGTATGGATAAATACATATAAAGTTGTTCGTGAATGATATGACCGTCACACCAGTGTGTATATCTAAGGTATTTTACTTGTCAATATTAAAGTGATAAGTATTTGGTTTGAATTAAGTAATTGGTCAGGAGCCAATGGGGCTCTTGTCCAAGTTGTTCTACATATAGTGATCAATCCAAATTCTTGATCGTTAAAGGCAAGTCCTTGGAAATGAGTGCATACCTATGGTGAGTACGTTTGAACCCTCGAGTAGAAGGGTCTACTTAGAAATTTGAGTCAGATATGCTTGACAAATATCCTCACTTAATTAGTTAGACCAGATTCTGAGGACATAATCCTTTTAAGGGGGAAAGGATATAACGACTCGTGTGTTTTCGAATTATTTAAAATATGTGATTATTACGGAAATTATTAAATAAAATATGTGTATTGGTTTTAACCGCTCTGTGTTGGTTGATTATTATATAGGTGTAATTTATAATATACCGGGTTGTTCGTGTGATTAATTATGGAGTCGTATTGGATTGTTTTCATTGTCAAAAGTGGATTTGGTGCAAATTTATTTGCATAAATATTGGGAATGTTTCAAAAATTATTTTTATGATTTTATAATTACAATAATTATTTTTAGGATTTTATAAAATTAAGAAATCAATATTGTATTAATTAATTATCTTTAAATGATTTTCTGAATGCTTTTCTTTGTAAAATCCATATTTAATTCTAAAATTCTTCAAAAATTATGAAACTCGTATTTATTTAAGTTTGGAATATTCGGAGAATTTTAAAATTATTTTGGAAATTTTCGTGATTAATTTCACGCGCTCGTTGTTTCGCTTCATTGATAAAAGTGGATATAAAGTGCATTATAAAAATTGTTTTAAAATTTCAAAATTCATGTTTTTATTAACTTCAGGATATTTGTAATATTTTAAGATTATTTTCATGATTTTCTGAATCTGTTTTAAGTACACCTCGGTTCGTTAAATGAGAAATACGGGTATAAATTGCGTTTCAGAAATTATTTTAAAATTACGAAATTTAAGTTTTTATAAACTCCGGGATACTTATGATATTTTAAAAATAATTTTGTAATTATCGCAAAAATTACGTGTCTATTTATTTGACACGTGTCCTGAATCACAGATACGTGGCAGCTTCTTAAATTTCAATCGAATTCATCAGAATTATTACAACAAAAATAATTGATTTGGGGTAAAAATCAATCTCTGCTCTCTCTCTAAAATCCCTTCTCTGCTCCCCACTTCTTCTCTCCCCGTTTTCTTCTTCTTGCTTCTTGTGCTCTGGTTGCCGTCGTCTCTGTTGTTCCGGCCCGTCGCCGCCGACTTCGGCTTGGTGGCTGTCTTGGTGGTTTTGCTGCGTATATATATATACTTGTGAGTGTATGTATATATGATTCGTGGGTTTGAGTTTTGTTGGTTACTGCTGTTATACGTTTCTGCCATCCTTTTCTTCATCTCCGGCCGCCGTCGTGGTTTCTACGGCGAGATTGTCGGCGTGCGTGTGACGCACGTGCGTGTGTCCAGTTGTGTTGCTGTTGTGTTAATTGATGCATTTGGTTCGCTGTTTCCATGAACTCGAGGCTGCCATTTTATGAATTTAATTTATTAATTGTTGTAATATTCGTATGACTTCATGTGATTATGCAAATTATGGATTTCGATTATTCCGAATTTTTAATCAGCGAAATTCGCGTCGGAAACCCGAAGTAACGGGTACCCGCGAATTTTACCGCCGTCGGCGATGAGCCTCGGCGAGCCGACGGTGGACTGTGATGTTTATTCTGAGTCCTAAAAATTTCAAAATATTAATTTAGTTCAAGAAATATTTATCCGATATTTAGAGTTTGTATTGAGACTTGGATTTTGTGTTGAAACTTGGATTGCGTATTTAATTGTGATTGGGTTATGAATTTGAGTTGACTGGAGTTGTGATTGTTGATTGGTTTGACGGCGAATTGTTTCGACGGGTAGTCCGATAAACAAAAGAGACGCTGCCCGATTTCCGGGAAATTTACCTACGAAAATACGGGAGCGTATCCGACGATTATCGGAACGTCAAATGGTTACATAGATATATATGTGTTCTATATGGAACTTGATTGCACGATGTGATGAAATAATTTGCTAAAATCCATAACCCTGATTTTGTGAAATTACAAGTATACGTATTTTCGGAAAGCGAACACCAAACCGATTTCTCAAGAATGTGAACCCTGACTGTCGGGTGTGTTGTTATATTATAATAATCCATATAATTACGAATCGGGTTTGAATATCATTGGGTAAAAATTAGTATCGAGGATGTGTCAAGCATACCTAGACATCTAACATAGGGTATTTCGACCCTGTAGGTTATAATCGGGTACCTGAAAGTGAACGATGGACTAGAGATGACCTAGTACTCAATCGACGAGCTCAGTAGAGTTTCAACCAGAAAGACCTGAGTGTCGAAGTCGAATCCAATGGGATCCAGTGATTGGACGTTAAAGCCTGAGCGACAGAGTCGGCTCAGAGTTGATCAGTAATAGTTATAAAGCCTTGTAAGGCAAGTATTTCTGAACTTTTCTTCAAGATATATATTACCAATGTTTTCGAACTGTTTTATAACATATTGCTATCATTAAACATAACTCCTGTTTTATAATGCATATGCTTCAAACTATTTACCCTTAAACCCTGATTCTTTCTTGATCTTGAGCCGTAAGCCTTATTCTTTGCAAACCGTACTTTGTTGATCCTCAAATATTAAATCACACCAATATGATACTACTCCCCAGAGGTATAACTACTGAACACCAAACACTGAAACAAAAATTGTTTGAAAACACAGAAACTTTTATACTGCAACCATTCTTTAAAACCTCAAAGAACTATACCTTGAAAAACCATTATTTGTCTAATACCTGATCCTTTTACAGGTTGAAAACCGTTTCTCGTACATACCTTGATATACCCTTATGATACTCAGGAAACGCATTACGCTTTTGTATAAATTCTTTATCAATGCGGATTATGATCTTGCTTATTGAATTACATCGTTTATTACACTGAATTATTTTAGGACTGGATAGTTTTCTTATATGGACCGGATTCGTGGTCAGACCAGATTTGTGGTCGAATTAGGCCAATGTTTGCCTTGGATCCAGTAATTAGAGCAGTGTTGTGTGCTTTGCTCGGGGTTAGTGTGTGACTGATCAGCAGCCTAACCTTTGTTTTATAACTTAAAATGAATATCCAATTCTAATGATTAGTTAAAAAAAAACTTGATTCATCTAAATCATCTCACTTGATCATTGTTTAACCTCAATTTTCGTTATTATGACTTGCTGAGCTAGTTAGCTCACTCTTGCGAATCTTTTTATGTATTCTACAGTTAAAAAGGGATACGGTTGATAGCGAGGTTTCCCAGTTCAATGTACGAGCTAGGATTCCAGATTGAGTTGGATCGAGCTAGCAGAAGCTTATGGAGGTAGTGAGATAGTAAGATTGTAAGAATAATTTTATTATCAGTTGTAAGTTATATTAGTTGGGATTTGGTACGTTGTAATAAAAATTAAGGTTATGGCTTGTTTTCATACTTAAACCTGTTGCGATCCATGGTTACATAGAGCAGGGTCATTGCAATTAATATTTCATATACAGGTTGATATATTGTGTTTGTGTTGTGGACCCCAAACTTCTGACCCGAGTTTGGAGAGCGCCACAACCCTCCTAATAGAGAGGCCACCCATTGGTAAAAGGCCAAGGAAGTCACGGAACCAGAGGTTATGATAAACTGATTAAAGTTCAGTCAATTGTTTTCGAGAAAGTAATTCCCAAGGTTATGGAGATAGTGTAAAAGCTTTAGAGCCAGAGCAAAGGAGGACGAGTATGATAACTTATGAATCTAAGATTGTAAAAGTTGTCAAGATTTGTTCTGAGGACTAGAATCCCAGAACGATGTGATGTTTGAAGTTAATGATTAGTGGGTTCATGAAATGATTGTAAGAGATAGGAAAATAAAGAGAAACTGAAGTGGAAAGAAATAAAAAGGCAATACAGTTTGAGGAATGATAAGGGAGTTGGGTATGAGGAAACCCTAAAGACTCGTAGCAATAGAAATAGAAAAGTATGTAATCTTCAGGATGAGGGTGATTCATTATAAGTTAAAGTTGATGGTTGAAGGCATAAGTGATACATATATTTTATCCCCTGTAGGTTGGGAGGATTCGAGGAAACCTTGAGATAGATCGAAGGATAAATAAGGAAACGCCAGGTATGAAAGATATCCCAACATTGAGATGACTGTTGAGATAAACAACAAAAGTAAATGAGGAATTATTAAGAAGAAGTTCACGTTGAACACGACCAATATCTTCCAGAACATCCCTGTTGTCATTACCAAATTAGGAAACAAAAGCGGGTAACCATTGTTATCTTTTGAAGGCCATATGGGTTGACCTCAGTTTGAATAAAGATGCTATTATAAAATTGGTATAGACTATCTGGGTGGGAATGATTGAATAAGATAATCTATCAAGGACATATGACTTGATTTGTCCATGGAAGGATGCAAATACCTTTTTAAAGGTGGAATTAAGGATATAACTTCGATAACTTGAGATGAACCATAGGGGAATGCATGAAGGTTGGCATTTCACCCTTAATAGGGACAGTATGAGTTTTGACAGTATGGATGGAAAGGGATTAAGGTTGTTAGGTCCCAATGTGTTTGTAGAAGGGGGGTTAAATACAAACAGTACCGAATAATCGAGTAAATGCGAAATAAAAAATATGAAACAAAATTCAAGTTAAATAATAATATTATTAAACTTGAAAGGTGTTACAACAACTGTATCGATTACAAGGAATTAATCTCAAATTAATTATCACAAATTTAGAATAAATTCGACAGGAACTTTTTCTATTTTTGCAATAATTAGAATCAAATGCTAAATGCGATTTGAGATTAAGTTCTAGGGATTTTGATCCGCTAGATAGTTACACAAGAACAAGATAAATATTTCTAGTGGTTTGGATTTAACTTTACAAACTAGAAATTTGATCTTGAAATTAGCAGAGAAGATGAAATATTTGTTCTGCTTCTTTTTCTTTTTGTTCTCGGGTTCTGTTGTGTTGTGTCTCTTTGTTGAATGGCTGCTTCTGTCTTTTTAATCAATCAACATAATGGAATGAACTGGAATGACAATTCTGAGCTCAGCAAGACAATCCCAACAGCTAGCAAGACTTTCGGTAGGACTATCAAACTGAACTAGCAAGACTATCAGAATGAACTAGCAAGACTATCCTCCTCCCAGTGTAACTTTCAGCAAGACAATTATTTGTACTAGCATGACTTTCGGTATGACTATCAATTGTCATACCGATTGTCATATTAGTACAATCAGATTATCTTGTTGAATTTAAATAGATTTTAATCCAATTTAAATTCTGAAAATTCATAATATTAATTCTGAATTAATTAATCAATTAATTCAATTAATCAATAAATTAATCTTTGCAGATATAATTTATTTTCTTAATTAAATTATATGACTTAATTAATTTATAGAGAATTAATACTAATCTTGAGCAGCAACCATTCTTCTGAAAATCTTCTGAAAATCACTGTCAATTATGAATCAATTCCACCACTTCAATGTTGACACTCGATGTACTATCTGGTTCATGAGTGACTAACTTCCGTGACGTTTCTTCAAGCCTTGACCTTGATACTCTTGATTTTCTTCAGACTAAATTCTTGTAATTAATTGATACCCTGACGAGATCTCTGTCACTTGATTAAATCCACAATCTTGATTTATATCACTGAGGCATGATCAATTTCTTGAACTTCTTCCAGTGAATTAATTCCTCAAGTCTGTAGATGAACCTTGTTTCTGAATCTTTTGACATATGTTACTTTGCGAGATCTCTTTGATGGTAGATCCACTATTTACTTATTACATTCTTATTTAAGTTGAGTTAAATCCTCGAATATATAAATAGGCTATTACATATGCCTTACAATCTCCCCCTATTTGTTTGTTAGATAATAACACATAAATACCTAGAGGATAACTCAACTAACAAATAAGAAAAAGATATAAACAAAAATGCAAAGTAAATAGCAGAAAAGTTCTGGATAACATTTAACCTTTTCCAGATTCCAAATAGATGTTCCTCTAGACTGAACATATCTTCAAGTAGTTTCATCTTCTTGTGTACAACCACATTTCCTGTTGAGAAGCGCATATCTGTCTTGCTTCTCCCCCTATGAGAATCAACTGATTAAAGAAGATCACCTTCGTTTACCACCTCTCCCGTACAATAGGATCCACAGATAAAAACCAATGGTACTCCCCTTTTGAAAACAGCTTCTTCCCTTACTAGAAAATCACCTTGTGTTTACCACCTCTCCCGTACAATAGGATCCGTAGTTACAAACAACAATGGTGTGGTGTAGTGTACATGTTTGATCTTTTTCTTCCTCCCTGCTATTTCTCCCCCTTAGTTGAGGAATCCTCCAAACTATTACTTAAGCTTTTATCTCCCCCTTAAAGAAGGAATGTATGCCGTCGTCTGAAGGAGTTCTCATATTTCACTTTGTTGGAAAAGAAATAACAAGTAGTTTCTCTTTCTTCCTCACTGTGAGTGTGTGATTCTGTTTAGTGTACCTCACATATGTTTCACTCTTCTCTCCACTCGTGTTTACACTCATTCTCACAAGTGTATCACTCTTCTCTCATAGCTCCATACTCCAGCTGTACATGCAAGGAAAATCACCTTAGCCATCCTTAAGGAGGTCACAGGTGGTGCAATGGGAGTTCACAAATCCCCATCCTTATTAAACTCATCAGATGAATCTGAGTCATAATTTACAAGTTGCTAGTTTCCCTTTTAGGGTTCCAGATTCGAATTTTGGGAAGGTAAACAATGATCCAAAGAATTTAGCATAAAGATCAAGGTTCCCTTCTAATGTCTATGAAGACATTTCCTTGTGACTCATCAGGTAATATCTGAATCATTGTCAACAAGTTGCCGATCTGCACCTATGTCAGATCCACTATCCGCAGATGCATCCAGGGGATTTAAGCCTGGGGAGGTAGATACTGACCACTGACATATGGCTTTTGGATTAGTATCCTCTCCTAACACCAGTAAAGTCAGTTGGTCCATTAACGAACCTTGAACAATCGAATCTGACCTTAAAATGGTCGAAACTCTTGTTTCCGTCAACTCATCCTTTGTGTGTGTAATCTTTCCTTGTGCATCAAGAATTGTTTATATTTGAAGTGGTGACACTACATCGAATACCTTGGCCGACAGGAAAATTTCAATAGACACACCCTGTTGAGAGAATGAATCTAGTAATTGTTTTTATGCCTTTTCAGCCATTACATCTTTTTGAGAAGATGTATGGGGGCTAGCAGTTGTCTCGGTTTAAATACAACTCATCTATGTAGGAGACAGAGCTACTGGGTTGACTACAGAACCTTCCTTATATGGTGCACTAAGGCACTATCTCCCTCACGCTCATTCATACTACATTTAGTGGTAAGAGAGTGTTGGTTGGTTCTGTTTCTGTGTTTGTCTTTACAGTCTGGGATAGACGTTGTGGGTTTTCAATCTCATGACTGTCAATGAAAGAAAGCCATTGGAGACTGAACCTGTATCACAGAACATAGGGTAATATAGAGAGATAAAATGTACTTAAGATCTATAATGAATGAAAATTATACATTTAATCTTTTGAGAGTAATGATGTACAATAGTAATTTCAAAAGATTTTACATGAAATAAGAAATCACTAATGTAGAAAGAAGTTTGATTTACTCCTAAAACTCACTGCACATATAAAACAATATGATTGTGCCTAGTGATAAGAGAGTTAAAAATATGATGACTCTAATAGTTCATATTAAACAATAACTTCAGTTAGAGTGCCATACCATGTCCTTGACGATTGCTTGAGTAGTACACTAGTTCATACCAACCTGAAGTGAGACTGTGAAGAAGAGATTCCATAGTCCAATAGATCTGCAGCTGCAAAGTCCATGAACTGTGGTCGATTGACTTCCTCTTTTGACTCACCAACCAGTAGTACACTTGTACACATCTTACTAGAGTCCAATTCCAAGTGTAATGTGCAGCAGGTGCCTGATATGTCGTAATAATATCAAGTCTCGTCACTGGTGCTATATGTTAGATATTGCTTCCTGATAATAACCTAGCACAATATACAAATTTTCAATGATAATATTCCCAGCTTGCAAACAGCCATATCCCTCAGATAAACCTTTGCTGTTATCTCCAAAGGTAACCAGGGGGCCAGCTTTCTCAATCCACATTTGATAGCAGGGCTCTATCTCCGGTCATATGTCTTGATGATCCACTGTCAAGAATCCACACTACCGGTTACACCTGTTTAATGCCCTGCACTACAAATGGATTAGACCTTCTTCGGAACCCAAACTTGGTTGGGCCCGACATACTTGTAGAATTGTCCTTTGTCAGGCAAAACAACATTTTTAACTTTAATGGTCTCAACTTTCTCAATGACTGAACATTTGACCTTGTAAATAGCCTTAACAAATATTTATTTAAGCTTAGGCACAAATGTCTCCTTTCTAGCCTTAGAAGGACTAGCAGTCTTAGATCTATCATGCTTCTTGTTATTCACATGATGACGAGGAGTAGTCTTATCATTAGAAACATGCTTACCATTAAAATAAACATACATCATATTAAAAGCACAAGACATACAATTAGAAACACCACATGCTTTATGAGAGATATTAACAGCAGGCAATTTATGCATAGTAGACATGGCATTTTTGTTATCCAACTCATGTGTGTCTGAGTTAGTCTCAGTTGCTTTCACAACTTTGACTGGAACTTTCGACACACTTGGCTTGGAAACAACCTTCTCATTAGCATGATCTTCAGCACGTATTTCTTCTTGAATAACAGAAGAGGTCGCATCAAATGGTTCAGCAATTGATGCTTTATAGAGGGGTTCATCAACACCCTTAAGCACATGTGGTACTTCCCTCCCTTTAGCACAGACATGAGGAGGGGAGTTTATGCCTAATTCTCTAATAGAAACATTGTAATCATAACCTATTCCAGATGTTTGATTAACAACTTGCTTACTGTAGAACTCTTTAGCCTTTATACAAGAATTGAAGTAGGCTCTAACCTTAGTCTCAAGACCGGTGATATTGTCTTTGAGAATAGTTTTGAGTTTTCTATAACAGTCAACTCTATTCTCTAGAAAAGATACTTGTTCTTTTAACTTGTCTTGATTAATGTGCACAAGTCTTAATTCATTGAACTCTTTCTCAAGGTCTTTGATCTGTAAACTTAACAGTTCATTATCACGACGAGCATAATCTAAGTTACCTCCTAGATGATAAACTAATTCAGCATCAGTATATTTTACCTCTTTTCTTGACGATGAAGCTTTTCCATCAATAGCCATAAGAGCAAGATTCCCTTCTTCTTCATCTTCACTATCAGTATCATCCCAGCTTTTTCCCTTTGCCAGGTAAGCCCTTTCAGAGTTACTCTTCTGATTTGAATCATACGAGTTCTTCCTTACTTGCTTTGGCTTCCTGCATTCTGTGGCAAAGTGTCCCAACTCATTGCAGTTATAGCATCTAATGGTGCTCCGATCAACCATCCCTGTTTTGTATCCACCACTACTGGTGTTAGAGGATGAAGATCCACCTGTCTGGAATCTGTTGTAGTTGGACTTGTACTTGAACTTGGGATTTCTATTGAATCTGACATTGGAGAATCTCTTGACAATTTGGGCCATTGACTCATCTTCCAATTGCTCCAGCTCTTCCAAGGAATAGATCATATTCTGCTACTAACACATTTTCCTCAGCCTTGGAAAACCGTACCATTCTCTCTAACTGTTGAGATTGTTGTTGTTGTTGACCTTCAGCTACAAGAGCAGTAGATGTGCTAACCATTCTATCATTCCCGTAGACTTCCTTTTGCTGAATCTGCTCCAACTCATAGGTTTTTAACACACCATAGAGTCTATCCAAAGAAATCTCACTCAGATCTCTAGCTTCTCTAATGGCAGTGATTCTATGTTCAAGATGAGTTGGCAGTGTTAAAAGGAACTTTTTGTTGACCTCCCTGATTGAATAATATTTTCTATTTATGTTCAGGTTGTTGATCAATGCATTGTACCTCTCAAACACTTCAGTAATTCCTTCTCCTGGATTGGATTTAAAGTATTCATACTCAGAGGTTAGGATCTCTAACTTGTTCTCCCTAACTTCCTCTGTGCCTTCATTAATTACCTCAATAGTTTCCCACATGTGTTTGGAATTTTTACAGTTCATCACATTTTTGTTCATCAAGGGATCAAGGGAATCAGTTAATATTAATTGAAGGCTGGCATCCAAGGAGGCTTCTTCTTTTTCAGCAGGAGAAAAATCCTCAGGCTCTTTTGGATAGGTTCTCGCTTTGGTAATCACAACATCATCTACTATCACCTCTGGTTCAATAACCATTGGAGTTGTTGGACCCTTCTATAACAAGTTCAGATATTTGGGATTTGCAACTTGTAAAAACAAGAGCATCTTCTTCTTCCACATGATATAATTTTCTTTATCAAATAGTGGAATTTTAACGGTTCCAACTTTTTGTGAAGTCATTATGAATTTTTGAATAAATAAAAATTCAAGGAGTTGAAAAATCACAAAAGTCTAGGATCTTGATTTGTTCGTTAATCAGAAGGCTCTGATACCAATTGTTAGGTCCCAATGTGTTTGTAGAATGGGGGGTTGAATACAAACAGTACCGAATAATCGAGTAAATGCAGAATAAAAAATGTGAAACAAAATTCAAGTTAAATAATAATATTATTAAACTTGAAAGGTGTTACAACAACTATATCGATTACAAGGAATTAATCTCAAATTAATTATCACAAATTTAGAATAAATTTGACATGAACTTTTTCTATTTTTGCAATAATTAGAATCAAATGCTAAACGCGATTTGAGATTAAGTTCTA